>NC_048596.1:165493661-165685662 GCF_003668045.3 Cricetulus griseus
TATTATTTGGCTCTAAAAAATGAAACCATGAAATTTGCAGGAAAATGATGGATTTATAAATTGTAATATTGAGGGCCAATCTTAGGAGGGGAAAAACCATATTCTCCCTCATATGTGGATTCTAGCCTACAAAGTATATATGTTTATAAATGAAAAGCTGAAATGTGGGTGCAATATAGCATTTAGAAAGGAGACCAAGGAAGGCTAACCTCAATTGATGAGGAAGGCTGGTGAGATGCAGGCAGAAGGACTCAAGTTGTGAAAGTGGATCAAAAGCTAGTTGTTCTAGTTTCAACTTCATCCCCTCTTTTGCTCTTTTTTTTGTGTGTGTGTGTGTGGTGATTAAGTACATTAAAATCTCATTGGGAGTATGTGTAAGACCCTAAGCAAATCTTCACGACTTCAGAGTGGTCTTTATAACTACGTAGTTCATTGTGATGCAGTTTGGGATAGGCTGTCACTCCCTTGGCAGACCATCTCTGAATGCCTACTGAGGTTCTCTGGACTCACCAGTTCAAGTGCAAGTTTGCCAGGAGTTCTTGCAGTGTTTGCAGACTATAAGGAACCTTGTACCACACAGCAGCAACACTGGCCCGTCCTAGAACTTCCTTCTATTTTTCTTTTGAGATTTTTTTATTTGAATTAGAAACAAGATTGTTTTACATGTCAATTCCAATTCCCTCTCCACCCCCTGCCTCTTTTGCCTCCCCCCCCAACTAACACCCTACCTATCCCATACCCTTTTTGCTCCCCAAGGAGGGTGAGGACTTCCATAGGTGGTCTTCCGAGTCTGTCATATCCTTTGGGATAGGGCCTAGGCCAATCCCGTGTGTCTAGGCTTAGGGAGTATCCCTCTATGTGGGATGGGCTCCCAAAGTCTCACTCTACATCACACTGACCATGCCCTTGCAGGCGTGGTCAGGCAGACCCGTAGCCAGCCCCTAAGCAGGCGTGGCTTCCCACCAATAGTGGAGGAGTGTTTCCCTTTCTCCTTCCTTTTCTTCCCTTTCTCCACATCCTCTCCAGCATAAACTGTCATTGGTATTTTTGATTTTAGCCATTCTGACAGGAGTAAGATGGTATCTCAGAGTTGTTTTGATTTGCCTTTCCCTGATTGATAAGGATGTTGAACACTAGAACTTCCTTCAAATGTCTGAACATCTGAATTGCCTCATTGCCCTTGAGAAAGCTATAGATGCCTGCCCTCCATTACTGAGGGCTCCAGGGTAAACAAATTCAGATCCATTTATTAGTTATTATTCTGAAATTCAAAGCTAACTGGGTATCTTATCTTCAGCTGATAACCTTGCCCTAGCAGTTGGTACTCCCTATCTCAGTCAGACCAAAGCTTTCCCCCATTTCTCTTTAATAATTACAGAGTGGCTTGAGTTGCAGGAACAGAAGATGAGCCATCAGTCCTCCAGGATACAAGAGGCAGCATGTTCTCCTGCTCCACAGGGGATATGATCCTCCTTAGGCATCACAGGCAAGATGAGCTGGTGACATCAAGAAACTGAGAGTACCATGTGGACTGGGCAGTGGTGGCACAGGCCTTTGATCCCAGCACTTGGGAGGCAGAGACAGGCAGATCTCTGTGAGTTTGAGGCCAGCCTGGTCTACAGAGAGAGTGCCAGAATAGGCTCCAAAACTACACAGAGAAACCCTGTCTTGGAAAGCAAACAAACAAACAAAAAAGGAGAGTGACTCGTGGCTTGGTACAGATTCTCCTTGAGCTTGGGTGACATGGTACCCATCATCGTGATGCAATGAAACTGTGCCTTGTGAAGGGTTGTGCTCCAACAAAAGGGCAAGAGCTTCATTCTCACTTAGATGCTGTTATCCAAAGTACAGACAATAGTAAACATTGCCCGGACTTGAGAATGTACATCACTGGTGGGGAATGTAACAACAGTCACTACTGTGGGAAAAGCTTGTCAATTCCTCGAAAAAAAAATCTAGAAGCACTGAAAGATCAGCAGTTATGTTTCTGTATTGGTATCTAATGAATTGAAAGCAAGAATTAAAACATAGAGATGAACACAGTTGCTCAGATTAGTGTTCACCTGAAAAAGGCTGCAACTATAGAAAAACATCATTTCACGAAAAGCCTGTTTTACTGAAAGAAGGCTGGAGGTGGCAGCAGAGAGCAGGAATAGCGGCGGTGCCTGCAAAGTTATATTTGGTGATATTCAGGAAAGCTGCTTGTAATTCTTGCTGTAAGCTCCAGGAGACATTCTCAGTCCTTCTGAAAATTCTACCTTCTGTGGAGAGCTGGGTGCCAAATGTGACTCCTAAACCCCAGGCTGTTGTATTACTTCAAAATGCGAAGTAGTTTCCTTTTGTGACTTAAATGAAGGTACTAAATGGTTCTTATTCTAGATAAGTTCTTTAAAAAAATAATGTATGACTTTTTTTAATATATGTATGACTTTTATATGTTTTCTAGACCCTAAAACTCTAGTACATGACAATAGCATAAGCGTAAATACTAATCATTGTGTGACTATAATAACAATAATTTATTTACAGACACTTCAATTCAATATGTAAATATATGAAAAGTAGGGAGGGTAAGTAAATTTTACTATTTTCAAATCATCTGACGGAAGCTATTCCAGTGGAGAGCTGTAGTGCTTTGAGTTGGGACTATTTTCCAGTTGAATTGTTTGTCATCTTCTGAACTAAGAAAACCTCTTCTGCCATGCTAATGACTGTAAAACCACTGGAAGCACCAGGCTACACTTCTTTCTGAGACAACTTTAAAAAAAAAGGTTCTTAAAAAATTCTTCTCTCATGTATTACATCCTGACTACAGTTTCCCTTTCCTCTGCTCCCTGCAGCCTCCCCCCATCTCCCTCAGGGCCACAACCCCTCTGTCTCCCCTCAGAAAAGAGCAGCCCTCCCAGGGACCAAACACAGCATAACATGCTACAACAAGACTAGGCACACACCTTACATCAAGGCTGGAGGAGGCAACCCAGTAGGAGGGAAAGTGTCCCATAAATAGGCAAAAGAGTCAATAACCAGCCCTGTCCTCTGTTAGGAATTCCACAAGACAACTAAGCATAAGAACATAAACCCAGAGGTCCTAGTCAGTCCCCTACAGGCTCCCTGATCTCTGCGTCAGGTCCTCTGTGGACCAGGTTCTCATGATGTCCCTGACACCTCTGTTTCCTCCAATCCTTCCTCTGCATCCTCTTCATGACTCCTGGATCTCCACCTAATGTTTGGCTATGGGTCTGCATCTGCTCCTATCAGTTGTTGGATGAAGCCACTCTGGTTTCATTGATGAGGATTCTTCTAGGCTCCAGTCCCAAAACACTATGCAGGCAGGACAAGCTGCAGGGTGAAGATTTTGTTGCTGGGTTGGTGCCCAATTCCTCTACTTAAGATGGTGGGTTCAGGCTCTGTGTCCTCCATTACTAGGAGTCTTTGCTAGGGTTATTCTCAAAGATTTGAGTTTCTTATGCACTAGATTTCCACATTGCCCCAGAAATGCTCCCAATTCCAGTCATTTTTCTCAGTATTCCACCCACATCCCTCCTGTCCCCAATCTCACCCTCCCCAAGCCACCAGTGGAATCTATTTCCCCTTTCCAGAGAGAACCTTGCATTCATCCTTAGTCCCTCCCTGTTACCTAGCTTCTCTGGGTCTGTGGACCATAGCATAGTTATCTTTTACTTTACAGCTAATATGCAATTATGAGTGAATACATATCATGTTTGTCTTTTTGGGTGTGGATTGCCTCACTCAGGATGTTCTTTTTCAAGTTTCATCCACTTGCCTGCAAATTTCGTGATGTCATTGTATTTAACAGCTGAGTAATACTCCATTGCTGTTTGAATTAAAGTCCTATCTATGTTAGTTATTTTAATGGAAGAAAGGCAGCTAGCCATTAATAGCCCAGTATTCTCAGCTCTCATCATTTTCTTATAATTTGCAAAGCAGTTAACACATTTTAAAGCAAAACCCATTTTAATGTGTTAGAAGAAGATTTATACGTAAATATGCTAACTTCAAAGAATTCCTACTTGTATACCAGGTGAGTTATTGAGGTGATGACTGGGTGGAACCCAGGTTAGCATTTACAGAATTTGATAGCAGCATTAGTATTCTAGTTTAAAATCTCATGACTAGCCCTTTGCAATTTATGATCTGATAGTACGTATTATGAAAGCTAATGAGAGGTAAAGTTTGTTTAATCCTAATTGCTCTACACATGTTGCTTGAGTCTCAAAACAGCTGGGAAGCGTATTAATCATTATGCCCCCTTTATGGAAGAGGAGAGAGGAGAGTGCAGCTGAGGGAAGACCTTACCTCTATTGCCCATATCTATTAACCACAATGTACAAACACTATGACATAACAATCACACTTCTGGCACATTTTTCCTGCACCCCTATTTGCAAATACAAGAAATTATTAATGCACAAGAGTGTTCACTTAATCATTGTTGGCAAAAAAATATTGTCAACAGCATTGTGTCCTATGGTTAAATTATGGGCAGTTAAATAAAAAATGCTACATAGGTGGAATAAATAAAAATAATAACAGGACTGCTATATACAGATAGAGAAGAGTCTTCAAGATTAATATTTAAGTGATGAAGTTAGATTCAGTGTGATGTATTCAAAGTGTCACCCATTGTGTAAACTATGAGCGCCTGACTTTTGTCTTGAATTTCATAAGATAAATCTAAAATACACATAAGACATCAAGGGCAGTGATTACCCATGAGGGATTTGTTGGTGGATGGCCATGAAACACACAGATACAGAGCAAAACGAAGAGAAGAATATTTCCCTGTTTGGAATTCTATAATGAATTTGCTGGGGCTTAACTTATACAGATGCTGTAAGAGTTGCATGAAGGATGAAGGAGAGGGGGTGGTTTGAATGCAGATTGACAGTCAGGGGGAGCAGGCAGAAAGCTGCAGAGTCTCACAACCAGTGATGAACCTTCCCATGCTTCAAACCCCAGTAGCCTGTTCTTCAGTCTGGCTTCCAAGTTCTTCCCAGACCTGACTATAAGCCTCCGAAAATATTCCATGGCAGAACTGTAAAAGAACAAAGAGCCTGAAAACCATTTTCCCACAGTGGCACAGACATTAAGGCTACAGACACTGCTCCCCTACTATTACATAGCAGCCCAGAGTGGAGGCTGTAGCTGAACCCTACAGGTCCTGGGGACCTGATTTTGTGTCAAATTCAATTTTATTTTTCATAGTCTATTTTTTAAAATTAATTATAAAATAAGCAGTTAATTTCTTAGAGGATCATTCACTTAGTTACTGAGATGAATTACCTAAAGCCCAGTGGCAATACCTGCATGCACAGCTTTATTATTTGCCAGCTCTGGAATCCAAGGCAGGGATACATCCTTTCAGGAGACTCCAAAGAAGAATCTGTTTCCCATCCATTTCCTTTCCTAGTTTGCCTGTTGCTGGAGTTTTCTTGTCCTGCTAGGTCCTGCTGCCTTTCTCAGTCCCAAATAAGCACACAGCCACTATATTAGTTATAAAACTGTTGGCCGATATCTAGGGCTTCTTATTGACTAGTTCTATCTTAATTATTAACCCATTTCTATAATTCTATGTATTTCCACATGGTCTTGACTTACCAGAGAATGCCTGGACCTGTTACTCCTTTTGCAGCTACATGGCATCCCTTTTTGGAGTGTCTCTGCCTATCTTTCCCAGAATTCTCCTCGTCTCCTAGTCCTGCCAATCTTCCTGCTTCTATTGGCCAAACAGTGTTTTGTTCATCGAACAGTAAGAGAAGCATATATACAGAAGAGCGTCCTCCATCATTTGCCTGCATCTCTTTCATCTGTGAGCCAACAAGTCACATCAAGCCACCAGATCATTGTCATGTCACATTGGCCTATTCACATTTTCTGTTTTCTTTCTTTAAAAAATTAAATATGTTTTTAATTGAAAAAGAATTATGTCACTTTCCTCCCCCTTTCTCTGCTCCAGTCCCTTCTGACTACATTCTTTTGATAGTCTCTGTTTCTTTAATTATTATTATTATATACATATACACACAAATATATATGTATATGTACATACATATATGTATATACATACACACACATCCTGAGCAGGGTCTGTTTTTGCTATTTGTGTGTATTTAGTTTTGAGACTAACCTCTCTGCATTGGGCAATCACCCGAAGAGAGGCTAATTCTTCTTCTCCCAGTAGATATTAGCTTCCTGTAGTTCTTTGTCTAGGGGTAGGACTCAAAGCTGCAAGCTTTGAGTGGTGTTTGAAATAGAAAATGGCTCTTCAACAGGTCCAGGTAGCTGTGCATGCTGTTCTACCAACTTGACCATATGATCCAGCAGTCTTGATGATACTTGAGAAGTCCATGGCTGATAGGGATGTTGTTTGTAGCCTTTAGCAGGCCCCTAAAGATGAATCACTGAAGAGACTTTTGAGATTCTGGAGCAAGACTCTGCCATAATCTGTAGAGAGACAGAGCTGTGTACCTGCTTGTCCTTGCTCTTGTTGGCAAGTTCATTCCTTCTCTAGCATTAAAATCTCTTTCTTTGGAATTCCGGCATATACCAAAGAATAGCATAGACATCCAGCCTCATGGACTGAACACTACTGGATTCTTGAACTTTCTATTGGTAGACATCCATTGAGGACTAGCTGGACCTCAGCCTGTACGACCTTCTAATAAACCCCAGAGAAAGAGGTGTGTGTGTGTGTGTGTGTGTGTGTGTGTGTGTGTGTGTATTCTCTTGTCCTGTGTGGAGTGTGCGCACACACATATACGTGTGTACACTTGTTCATATGTTCAGGTGTGGAGGCCAGTGGTTCATTTTGGGTATCTTCCTTGGTAGCTTTCCATCTCAATTTTTGAGACTGGGTCTCTCACTGAACCTGGAACACTTCAACTACACTGACTGGGTACTGAGCCTGTGGGATCCACTGTCTTTGCCTCCCAGCATTGGGAGTATAGGAAAAGCCCACTAGTCCAGCTTTCTTATGGGTAGTGAGGGTGAAGTTATGTTCTCAAGCCCATGTGGCACTGTATCCACTGAGCCATCACTCCAGCTCTCCTTCATACATTTTTAAGGGTCCTATGACCATACTGAGCCCTTCCAGATAGCTCTGGGTTAACAGCTGTATTGACAATCAGCTGATCAGCAATTTCATCCCTATTTGCAATCTCAATTCCTCTTCTCCATATGAGGTGACATATGCACAGACTTTCATGACTATCAGGCTATCCTGAGGCATTAGTTTGCATACCACAGTGCTGTATGCAACCTGAAGCACGTCTGTGGTGAGTGATGCGTTCTGTATAGTGTTATTATCCTGAGTCACTGATGGGTAATACATAAAATAAACCAAGCGTTCTCTTGTCAAATAACTTTGAAGAACTGGTTTAGACCAAACCCAGGTTTCTTTCCTGTAGAATTTCAAAATGTCTTCAATGTTAGTATGTGTGGTGAATTGCCAGAGGCAGACTTCCTGAGCAGATGTGACTCAATGCTCTTCTGACGGTCTCTCAACACTGTTCCTTCTTGGAACTTGGAGAATAATGCCTTTTTTTGTAATTTGAAGTTTTATTATTTTAACACATGGCTACATTCACTTTGTGAACATAGTGGGTTTTTTTTCTGGAATCTTTGTTTATTTCTGGCTTATTGTTTTCAAGTAGGATTTTCATTTATTTATGATCATTTTTTAAAAGAAATTAAGAGATTTTTCTATTTCCTAACACTACTTAAGTAATGGATGTATTAGCTGTCCCCAAACATTTAAAAACCTCATAAAACCATTCAGCGCTGATATAGCTTTTATTTTTAGTTATATTTTATTATGTATATTTTTAAAAATTAATAGGCTTCATTTATAGTGCATTTTTATGTTTACAGAGAAGCTAAGAAGAAAGAGTAGAGTTCTCTTCAGCCCCCACTGCCTGTTCCAGTCCAGACAGGTCTCTGGATGTTCAAACCTTGCATCACCATAGTATTTCTGTTATTATGGTCAAATCTTGCATCACTGTGGTGTTTTTGTTGGCATTGATGAGGCACTGGTGACCCATTATTATTAACTAAGTTCAACTGTTCATATTAGAGTGTGGTCCTGAGCAGCACATTCGGTAGATTTGACATGCATGGTGACACATATATATCATGACAAGTTGTATGAAATAGATTCACTGCCTACATCCCAACCTCATCTGGATATCCCTTCTTAACTCTCTACCCCACTACCAGAAAAATACCAATGTTTCTATTGGCCTTTCCAAAACAGTCTACAGTTGAGTCATATAATACCTAACCTTCACGGACTTGATTTCTGTCATGCAGACAGAATTTCCATGCGCTGGGAGCCCCTTTGTTGTCATTCTTAAGCAACAATATAGCATTCCAAGGACTTGATGCATTTGCTTCATCATTCCCCTAATGAAGGGCATCTCTGTTGCTTTCGTGTTTTGATAGATACCAGTAAGTCTGTATAAAGACTGTAAGTACATACATTTTTACGTGACCATACACTTTGACTCATTTGAAAACTACCAACTATCAGATGCAGATCACATGATGAGACTACTTTCTGTAGAAAGGATCTGCTCATGTGCTAAACTTCCAGAGCACTTGTGTTGAGTTGCATCCCTGCCCAGAATGAAGCATAGTTCTTGATGCTCCACTCCCTCAGGATAGTAGTTCCTGATGGGCCACACACTCAGCAGCATTTGGTGCTGTCAAGTTTTGGATATTAGCCATTCTAACTGGTGCGCTGTGGCATCTCAATGCTATGGTGTTCAGCATCTCTTGGTGTTTAATTGGCATCTGCATATGATCTTTGGTGAAGTGTTTGATCAGATCTTTTGCCTATTTCTTTTCTTTTATTGTGTGTGTGTTGTTTTTTTTTTTTTTGAGGCAAGGTTTCTCTGCATAGCCCTGGCTGTCTTGGAATTCACTCTGTAGACCAGACTCACCTCAACCTCAGAAATCTGTTTTCTTCTTCCTCCCAAGTGTTGGAATTAAAGACATGTACCATTACTGTACATCTCTTGCCCATTTCTTAATTGAACTGTTCTGATTTTGCTGAATTTTAAGAGATTTTTTAAATATCTGAGGTAACATTTCTCCCATTATGTATTTTTCCATTATTTCAACAGTGTCTTTTGCGGATGAGTTTTTTTTAAATTTTAATGAATTCCAACTTACCAAACTTTATTATTTTATAGATCACAAAGTACTTGTTAAATCTAAGGACTCAGAGCCAAACTCAAAGTCACCTGTATTTATCCTGTGTTTCCTTCTCAGTGTGTGTGTGATGGTGGGGGGCACATATGGAGGCCAAAGTTCAGTGGTGGATGTTCCCCACTGTCACTTTCGTCCTTATTGCTTGAGGCAGGGTCTCTTGCCATACCTAGAGACAGATTCACTTACAGAACTGAAGTAAGACAAGTGGGTTAGGAAGCCGGGCATTGGTGGCACATGCCTTTAATCCCAGCACTCGGGAGGCAGAGGCAGGAGGATCTCTGTGAGTTCGAGACCAGCCTAGTCTCCAGAGAGAGTGCCAGGATAGGCTCCAAAGCTACACAGAGAAACCCTCTTTTGAAAAAGCAAAAACCAAAAAAAAAAAAAAAAAAAGACAGGTGGATTAGCCAGAAAGCCTACATATCCTCCATTCTCTGCTTCCAAGTGCTGGGATGCAAACATGTGTCACCATGGCTGGCTTTTTATGTGGGTGCTGGGGATCTGAACTCAGGTCCTCATGTTTGCACAAGAAGCACTTTACCCATGGAGACATCTCCTTTACCTCCCTGAGAATTTTAGATTTTATGTTAGGTCTATAATATTTTATACTACTCTTTTTGGTGAAAAGTCTTTGTCTAGATTCCATTTTTCACACCCAATATCCAGTTTTTCCATCACCAGTCATTAAAACAATTTTGCCTCTGTTAGATTGCCTTTTCCTTTGTCAGGAGGTCAGCTGACTGAACTTCTGCTGATCTTTTCTGAGAACTTATCTCTTGTTTCAACAATATCACACTGTCTTCCTTACTGTAGCTTTATGGCAAAACTTGGGTTGGGTAGTGTCAACACTCAAGTTTTGTTGTTCTTCAGTACTGTGTACTTTTTTTCTAGGTATTTTGCCTTTGCTTAAAAATTTTAGAATCTATTATTACCCACAAAATAACACAGTGATATTTTGAAATATATAAATAAATCTGAGGGGAGAAATGGCATTTTTACATACTATCTTCCTACTCATGTCCATAGACTGTATTTTCATTTATTTTAAACTTCACTGTTTTCCATCAACATAGTTTATAATTTTTCTTTGCATGGGTTCTGAACATACTGTGTCATATGTGTGCCTGTTTGGGTTCTGGGTGCTGTTGTAAATGGTGTTCAGTTTTTAATTTTAACTCTCAAGTGTTCATTGCTGATGTATAACGAAGCAATTGACTTTTGTAAAACAATCTTATGGATTAGCTTTTCATCATTATAACCAAATTGCCTGACACAGGCAACAAGACAAAAAGATTGATTCTGCTACAAGTTTCAGGGGTGTCTGTCTGTCACATTGGGAGGCAGGTTGGAGTCCAAGAGTTTATGGCACAATGGTCAGAAGAGAGAAGAAGGGTGATGCCAGGATACCTCTCTCTCTTCTCTGTTTTCCCTGTTTGGGCCCAGTCAGTGAGATGGTGTTGCCCACACTGGAAGGACCTTCTTCCCCAGTTAGGTAATCTTCTCCTGAACCTTTGTGGTAGTTTGAATGCAATTGGCCCCCACAAATTCATAGGAAGTGGCACTATTAGGAGGTATGGCTTTGTTAGAATGAGTGTGGCCTTGTTGAAGAAAATGTGTCACTGTGGGTGTGGGCTTTGAGGTGTTCTTTGCTCAAGCTTCACTCAGTGTGACACTCAGTCTACTTCCTGTTGCCTGAGGATCAAGTTGCAGCAGCTCCTCTCCAGCACCATGTCTGCCTGCATGCCACTATGCACCCTGCATAATGATAATGGACTAAACCTTTGAAAATGTAAGCTGCCATGCCAACTCAATTAAATATTTTCCTTTATAAGAATTGCTGGGGTCATGGTGTCTCATCACAGCAACAGAAACCCTAACTAATACAATCTTTATAGACACATCTAGAAGTGTGCCTCTACCTCCTGAGCGGTTCCAAGTTGAAGGTGACAGTGAAGAATACCCACCACACCTTGTATCCTGAAATCTTTGTTTGGCTGGAATATAAACATGTGTATATATAATATAGAAGACACAAATAAACACAGTTGTGTAAACAGCTAAGAAATTGCATGTACTTGTGCTGTTTACTGCAACTATTTTTCCTTTAAGATTAGTTTTTACATTCTTTGAGGGCTGGTACCATTATCTTTTGTGTCTAATTTCTTTTATTCAGTTAAAAATTCAAGATAGCTACATCATAACAGTGCTTGCTATTTTATGTTATTTTTAATTAATTATTTTTGGTATTTCCCCTCCTCTAACTCCTCCCAGATTCTACCCAACTCCATACTCTTTCTATTAAGGAAAAAGAAGAAACAAACAAAAACATACCCCAAAACCTACAACAATCCCCCAAAACACAAAAATGAAAATCAAAACAAACAAAACAACAATGAGACAAAAAGGCCAGAACAACACAAAAATACCATGCAGTTCATTTTCTATTAGTTCTGAGCATGGTGTAGTTTATGTTCCTGGGGAGACTTTGTTCGAGAAAATTGATTTTTCCTTTTGCTACCAGGTATCAATTGCAGGTATCTTCTTGGTTAGAAGTGGGAACCCATGTGCACTTTGCCCTTTCAGGCTGGGACTCAGTCTAGCTTGAATCTATGCAGGTCTTGTGCATACTGCCACAGTCTCTGTGAGTTCATATGTGTATTGCATATGTAACACTATTTCCTTGCTGTTGACCATTACTTCTGGCTCCTACAATCTTTCTGCCTTCTCTTCTATATATACTCCTGAGCCTTCAGGGGAGAGGCTTGATGAACATATCCCATTTAGGATAGAATTTTCCAAAATATCTCATTCTCTGTACACTGTCCAGTTATCTCAATTTCCACCTATAGCAAGAAGAAGCTTCTCTGCTGTGGGTTGAGTGAGGCACTGATCTAAGGATATAGGAGAATGTCAGTAGAAGTCATTTTATTGTTATGTTCCTTTAGCAGAATAATAGTATTAGGTTTCCCCCTAGGCTCACAACCTATCTAGTCTCATGTTCTTGGCCAAGTTAGCAGTGTCAGGTATAGGTTCCATCTCATGGAGTAGGCCTTAAATCCAATTAAAAAGTGATTAGTTACTCCCATAACATTTGCACCATGACTGCACCAGTATATCTTATAAGGTTTGTAGCTGGGTAATAGTGATGATTACCTTTCTTTGGTATCATGCAGAGTACCTCCCAGGACTGTAAATGCTTGTCAGTAGGGGTGAAGCTTCTAGTTAGGCACAAGCTCAACTTCTCCATATTCAATGAGATATGTGGGTATTGTTGCAAGATATTTGATTACACTGTGTAAAGATATGTTCCTGTGATTGGTTTAATAAAAAGCTAAATGGCCAATAGCTAGGTAGGAGGTATAGCTGGGACTTGTGGATGGATAGAGCTCTGGGAAGAAAAATGGCAGGGTTGCCAGGCAGATGCAGAGGAAGCAAGATATGCAGGAGAAGAGATAAAAGTTAGGAGAAGAGATAAAAGCTACGAGTCATATGGCAGTGATATATTAATAGAAATAGGATAATTTAAGTTATGATCAAGAGGGACAAGCCTAAGCTATAGGTTAAATTAATAGTAAGGTTTAGTGGGGGCTGGCGATCCAAACAAGAGTGCTATATATTATCATCAGTAAAGAGTCCTTACCATTAGGTTGTAGAGAGCAATCAATAGCCTTGGCTTTTGATCTCCATGGGACCCCTTTGGCTAATGACTCAAGGAGATGTAACCAATTCCTGGCACTTGATGGCATAAGATGTCTAGCTGTGGTATTGTATCCTCTATTATTTGATAACTCCATTTAGATTCCTTTTATATATCTATATGCTTTAGGAGTATTCTACATTAAGAGGTTTCCATATGGCATTTCAAAATACCTTCTGTTCTAGCTGTAGTTGTACCTCCCTGCATCCCCTCCTTTACTATTCTCTCCCATTTCCTCCCTATTTAATCCTCCTATTCTAGTTTTCCCCTTTGTCTATCCTAACACTATCTATATTCTATTTCCCCTACGTTGGAAGATACTCTCCCCATTCCACCCATACCCCTAGTCCCTTAATTTGGTACCTAAATTCTGTGGTTATTCAGATTGTAGCACACATATAAAAATCTTTAAACCTAATACTCACCTGCAATAGTAAATATGCAATCTTTTGGGGTATCAGTCGTATCATTTAGGAAGGTTTTTCTAACTCTTATCATTTACCTGCAAATTTCACAATTTCATTTTTCTTAACAACTGAATAACATTCCATTATGAAAATGTATTGCATTTCATTATCCATTGATCAGTTGTTAGACAGCTAGGTTATTTCCAGTTTCTGGTGATGGTGATAGAGCAGCAATGAACAAGTTGAGTCCTTTGTGTACATATCCAAGAGTAGTAAAGTTAAATCTTGAGGCAGATCTGTTCTCAGCTTTCTGAGGAACTGCCACACAGATTTTCATAGTGGCTGTACAAGTCTGCACTCCTACCAGCAATGGATGGGTGTTCTCTTTGCTCCACATCCTTCCTCATCAGTACGTGCTGTTACTTGCTGTTATTGATCTGGGCCCTTTTGGCTGGGGTAAGATGAAACATGCAGGGTCCCTAGGGAATGGTGGTGAGCAGGGAGGAGGAGCTTCTGCAGGCAGGCTGCAACAGAATGATGAATAAGTATGGAGAGACCAGAATGAAAGAACTAGGGAGACTCTGGGCCCATACCAAGGAGCTGCACCCAGAGCTCTTGCTGTGCTTGCCTAATAATCCTGGAACCTTCTGGTGTTGATTGTTTGGAGTTTTCTACATAGGCAGTCATTTCATCTGTGGACAAAGGCTATTGCTCTTTCTCCTTGTCTGTGTGCACTTTACTCCTTTTCCTTGTCCTTTTGCTTTAGCTGGGACTTCTAGAAAAGGCTGGAAGGAAATGGGGGTGGGGCTGTCATCCTTATCTTGCTCCTGGTATTAGAAAGAAGCCTTCAAATTCTCACTGCAAAGGATGGGAGCAGCTTTCTACAGATTTCTAGTGAGTTAAGAAAGTTCTATTGTATTCCTACTTTGCCCAGTTTTTATGACTAATGAGTGCTGGATTTTGTTATATGATTTTATTTCATCCATTGATACTGTTACAAGGGAATTCGGGGTCCCTTTCATGGGTTCTTAGTCTCATTGATAAAAGAATATATAAATGGGTTCAGAAAGAAGCTTGGGGATTGTTTTATCAGAATTTGAGAGAAAAACAAAAAACAGACAAGTTGTAAATCTAAGCAGCTACTGAGAGAAGGAGGGGGAAAAGGAAGACATAAAGTCACGCCCTTTTGAGTTAGACAGTCCAAGAAAGCTGGCATGCTCAGCATTGGAGGGCAGCAAGCAGTTGTGTGGTGGAGGGTGGGGGGGGAACCTCAGAGGATGAGTGAGAAATCCCAGAGTTAGGGAACAAACTTAAGGCTTTTCACAATTCTCTAAAATTAATAGAAAGAAGAGAAAGGAAAAGTTACATTAAAAAAAAGTTTTGTTAGAACTCAAAATGGACCAGATTCCTTGGTAGAAATTCCATAAGCAACTGGTTGGAGGGTTTTCTGAGAAGTACATTATCCCATTATGGGGATAGTTATCCTTCCCACTTTCTTAGCCCATCTACAAGTGAGTCTGCTTTCACCTGAAAAGGTATAGAGTGTCCTGGCCAGAAGACTGACTGGGAGGAGATAGCAGTGTGGGATACACTTATCTTTGGAGCAGATCTGAATGCCATGTCTCCATCCCAAGCCCAAATCCATGTCTCCATCACTACTTGTAATGATAGGTCTGTCTCCACTCCTGCAGCACTGCCCAGGCATGGCCATTGCTACAGGTGTGGAGACAGATCTATCACTACAATTCCCCTTTTAGCCTAAAAAGAAAAGGTTTAGACTTGATGCAAAACTATATACAATGATAGCAAATATCAAGTATGCTCTAGGAGAAGGAAAGGTAAAACACACACACAATTAAGATTTACTGCCAGTGACACAACAAAGAGCAATAGGCAAGAACTGCCACTACTGGATTTGATCTGACCATACTTGGTTGCAGATTTTTCTAACCATATTCACAAAATATATTGGTCTTACATTTTTTGTTTCCCCATTGGAATACCTTTGTTTAGTTTTGATATTAGGGTAGTATTAGACCCACATAATGCACTAGGAGGTACTCCGTTTGTTTCTCTCTCCCAAGTGTGCAGACTCGGAACCAACTGTACTGTCTGATCTCTTCCTAGGTGATTAGTAATCAATTCTGTTTGCTGAGTCGACAGTAGGCTTTAGTCAGAGAATCACTTTCTCCTGGGGTGAGCTTTAGTAGGTTGTGTCATTCAATGAGTTGATTAAATATGTTACCAGATTTTCACAGTTAGTCATAATCCTATTTACATCTTTTACCATTTACATAGAACAGATACTTATCTTGGTTGAACCAATTTTAGTGATCCTTGTATTCAGGAATTCATCTTCTTGATCTAGATTTTGAAACTTATTGGCATAAAACACAAAATATTCCCTCGACTTCTAATTCCGTATTATCTATAGTTACATCATCTGGTTTCCCCCTACACACACTTATTGCTTGCCTTCTTCCTGTGTCTTTTCTCCTAAACTTTCAGGAACAAGTTACAATTGCAATGCTCTGAAATTGTGTTTTGCTGATTAATTATATTTGATTTGCTAATTCACTAGTTCAGCTTTACAGCCATTATCTCACACTTTTATATGTATTGTTTTAGAACAATCTTAATTTTATTAAATTAATCTTAAATTTCTTGCTTTTTAAAATTAGCCTACTGGGCTGGCAAGATGACTCACTGGGTAAAATGTTCACTTTGCAAATGTGAGGACCTGAGTTTGAATCCCCAGGACCCATGCACCTATAATCTTCATTCCCCAAGTAATATGGGAGATGGAGACTGGAGAATCTCCAGAAGCCCATGGCCCAGCTGGCCCAAAGCACTCAGCACCAAACAAGAAACCTAGTTTCAAACAAGGTGAAATTCAACACCCTAAAGGTGTCCTCTGACCTTCCCATTGTGCCTGGGTAAGCAATAAGTTTATGCGCGCGTGCTTACGCACACACACAGAGGGAGGTTGAAAATGGGCTATGGAAATATTAGATAATAATATGGAATTTTGAGCGTATGTTTTAGTTGGTTTTTCTCTCCTTTCTTCTTTCCCATTCAGGTCCCCTCTTCTTCCTCTTGTAGCTTTCCGCCACCCATATCCTTTTACTTTAATGTCACACGTGTTGTTTTTCCTCTCTGTCTTCCTCTTTGTACCCTCTTTTGGTTGTTATTAACCACATAGCCACACAGGCTAGACACCTTACTAAATGATTTGTGGGTCTCAGGTTTTCTGAGGTCTCCATATTTTAGAATTCATTAAGTCTTTTTTTGTAACTTTGTAAGTCTCAACAAAAGTTTCAGTCAAAAGAAAGCATTATCTGCTATAGATCGTAAAACTTTATACATATTTATTAAAAGTTAGTTAAAGACTGCATTTCTTAATTTGTGTTCTCTTTATTTTTAAGTAAATTTAAACATCTCATGCTCTTCATGTTCTAGAAGCACCTTTAAATGAGTCTTTCTTCGGAAGCTGAAGTCCAGAGCACCCAAGCGTGAGGCTAAGTATATCACAGCAGGGGAAGCCATGCATATTAACATGTTCTACACAATCGCACTGCTGAGACACAATGAATTTACTTGGGTAGAGTTTGATCTTTACTCAATATAAAAAGAAAGCCAGGAAAGGGAATATGTTTTCCCCTGCGCTTTCAAGGTGACATTCTGTGGGGGATGTCCTTCTGTATGCTGTGAATAAATGATTCTCTTATTGGTTGGATGAATAATGCTGTTTCAGCCAATGGACACACAGGATTTAGCCAGGCAGGAAATCCAAACAGGGATAGAGAAAGGTAGTAGGCAGAGTCAAGGAGACACCATGTAGCTACCCAGGAAGCAAGAGACCTGGGAATCACTGGTAAACCAAGACCACACAGAAATACACAGATTAATAGAAATGGGTTAATAATTAAGAGAGAGATAGCCAATAAGAAGCCTGAGCCATCAGCCAAGCAGTTTATAATTAATATGAGCCTCTGTGTGTTTATTTGGGAGAAAACAGCTGCAGGACCAGGTGGGACAGAATCTTCCATCTGTATCATTCCTATAGGTGACAATGATGCCATCCCCGTGAAAGCCAGCAAACAGTGCACTACTAGTCTGTCATCTGAAGTCATTCCTCAGGATACATCCCATCATCCTCCCGACATTCCCACCATCCTCCCTGGCCTGCTCCAAGGCCCAGTTCCTGTAAGTACCCTGTGGCAGATGACTCTGACTTCTATCTCTGACCACTCATTACTCAATCCCAGGAACCTCTATTTCTGAAGCATTACACAGACATCAGCATTTCCTTCAACTCCTCCTGCAGAATGAAGACCACCTATCATAGACTCTAGAGCTGCCCAGCAATATGCCCAGCCCTCCTCTTTAGCCTTTCCCTCTGAATCTTTCCATTTACCCTCATGTCTTTCCAGACTGACAAACCATGAACTACATACCTGGATTTTAGTTTCCCATAATTAAGCATGTTTCAGATGAAAATCATTGATTTCCTAAGTTGGAAACCTGGAATAGCACTATTCCCCAATGAACCCAAAGACATGGTTCACTGGTAGTGTGTGCTACTCAGGACACTGTGAAACATTTTGCTTCTTTTTAAAATGTAGGCTATGAATTTCCATGAGATAGACTCTGCAAATGTCACTGAGCACTTAACATACAAGAGTAAAGACACTCAGAGCAGGAAGCCAGAATCCACAGCATACTTAACTCAGAGATACATGATGTTTTCTCTTACTTTCTGATCCAGCATCAAGAGATTCCTTGCAGCCTGGACCTATAACTCACACAGAGGTTGCATTGTGTGAATGAATTAGTGGTTGAATGAATAAGGAATATGGAAATATATCTTGAGATTGTGGAAATTATAAAATATTATGCAGATATTCTGTCATCCATAAAATCACTATTTTGAAGCTTCTTTTATGATGAAGAGACATACTTTCATCATTTAACTCTGTGTTTTATGATATCATATGTAAGATAGAAACATTGATTTACTTTGTCACCAATTGTTTTCCTAGAGTGCTGAGCAAAACATTGTCTTTGATAGCTCTTGTGAACATCTTGACTCATGGAAAAATACTAAGAGGACATTATGTTGAAAGTAGCATTCTATCCATGTATAGTACTAAAAAAAACAAAGACAATCCAGACCAAAGTCTTTAGCTTTTGTAGGCACACAGTGTTTTCAAACATTAAGCTTTGTGTCCCCCTGGACTCCTTCTGGTCTGGTCCTATCTCAAACCACACACAAGCAGCAGATGTCAGTGTTGTGCAACTTTCAGGCTGAGTGCTCACGAAGCAAGCCATCTTTGTTGCTTGGAGACAGAATCGACAGTGATTTTATGTACACAAATGTTATACTCTTAGGTCTTGAATAACCCTTAGATGAAACACACACACACACACGCACGCACGCACGCACGCACGCACGCACACACGCATGCACGCACACATGCACACACACTCACACAGGTATATTTGAAGAATTTTGTATCTCCTTCTAAAGATGTAGCTGTGAATCAGGAGCTGGAATGGAAGAGCCCAGAATAAAGAGTAGATCTTGTCAAATTTTTGTGGCCCAGAAGACATGGTGACATCTAGACAGCACTGGGGTTACTCCTTTGCCACATCTGTTTTGTGTAAAGGAGATAAGTCTAAATTATCTTTGTCTGAGGAATGGACAGTGTTCCTACTTCACTGTGGTTCTGATAATAATTAAGTAGGCTATGACACTTGCAGAGTGTAATCTCAGATGAGCCTAGATATGCTAGGCCCTGTCTGCTCTGGTGTAGCTACAGGCTTCCTCCTAGCACTTGAGGATGCAAACCATCATGGACTTTACTTGCTAATAATCAGAGTGGAAGCTACTCTGAGTAATTTTCTTGAAATGTATTGCATAAAGAGAAGTGATTATAGGCAACAATGGAGAGAGACAAATGAGTTCAGTTTGTTCTGGAATATGTAATCAACAGAGGAAAATTTGGGCTATTTTTCTTTCTTCCACAAGATGGAGCAATCAGAATGAGCTGAATTACAAAGGAGATGGCGTTAGTGGTTGTCTTTTCTGTGTCATGACAGCCTGATTCTGTCAGAGCAGAAAAAAAAAAATGAAGCCGATTTTGAACCTGCTTATAGAACTGTCCAGCATTTCCTGAAAGTATTAGCCTTGTATAGACAACAGGGAAAGCAGAAGAGAGAGCATAGAGCATGCAGAAGAGCCTGGGGGCCCTGCCCATCCCATGGCAATGTGAAAAACAGAAAGCTCTGCTTCCCGAACTCCCAGAATTCCAGCCCCAAGGTCCCCAGCTCAGGAACAGCTGCTGCAAGATTGAGCAAATTTACCATGCGGAAATATTTCCTCATAATGTATAATATGATGATTTCTATTTTGAACCAGATTATTTTAATATGCCCAATCACAGTGAATGAACTCTGTCTTTCAGTATCTTAGTCTGCTATTCACAGCCTGCAATGACTTTATTCAGTGGAATTTTCCACAGTGCATTAACTCAGACCCTACATAAAATAATTATGACATTCAAGTTTTACTGGTCCACTTCTGACCTATTTGTACCGAGTCTTCCCTGCCTCTACCTGGCTGTAGATCTGTTAGCAGATCATTATAAATTTATCTCTAGAAAGAACTTGGGGAAATAAGATAGACAATGGCTTGTAGATTAAATTCATGCTTTTTTGGAAAATTTGTGTGGGATTTTTTTGTTAGTATTCACTCATTTAATAATCTGATCATGCTGTAGCATAAATATTATTTTATTTTGTTTTGGCAGGTATTCTATCACAATTACTTACTCAAGTCAACATGGAAGAAAAACACAGAAAGGTACGGGCACAGGTGTTTGAACTCCAGTTCTCAAAGTCCTGTGGGTAAGAGTAATAGAATGGTGAATAAGAAGAAAAGATTTACCAAGGGGGCCAGCCTGTGCCAAAACACATCACACAAAAGATCAGACTCAACATCAAATAGCTTGAGTAATAAACATTTATTGGCTCTCAAAATAGAAAAGAACAGAAGCTGATCAAGAAACAAATGACATCACAGGCCCAATCCTTAGGGTCCTAGTTTTGTCACCAGCTCCCTTGGTAGCTTCAGAGTTTCCTTGTGCTAACATAATATCAGGCCGGGCAGTGGTGGTGCACGCCTTTAATCCCAGCACTCGGGAGGCAGAGGCATGCGGATCTCTGTGAGTTCCAGACCAGCCTGGTTTACAGAGCAAGTTCCAAGCAGCCTCCAAAACAATACAGAGAAACCCTGTCTCAAAAAATCAAATAATAATAATAATAATAATAATAATAATAATAGTAGTAGTAGTAGTAGTTGTTGTGGTAGTTTTTATTATTATTATTATTATTATTATTATTATTATTATTATTATTGATCCAGTTCCCTAAGTCCCACTAAATCTCATTGTCATATGGCCCAGGAGAAAAGCTAGTACCTTCCTCTAAAATTCCTTCATTGGTGACTCACATCTTATTGGCTCAGACTAACTCATGACTGTTTCTGTACCAGTCTCAGCTTGGAAGAGGGGAGTGTTTTATCAATCTAATCCAATCATGAGCCCTACACTAAAAGGATTCTCACACAATCCCTCCTCATTGAGAGTGGCCAGTAAGGCAGGCTCTAAAGGGAAAGCCACAAAAGAGTTTCTGGAAAACAGCACAAATATCTACATTTTTCTGGAAATTGACAGAGTCTAAAGAATTACCATTTTAATAAAAAACCTCAGCATTCCAGACCTCTCTTGGTTCATGCACAATTCTGGAAATACACACATACAAGCGCACACACACACACACACACACACACACACACACACACACACACACCATTATAAAATATTCTGCAGAAAGCTTTAGAAAGTTCAACAGCCACATTCACGATAGTACCTGAAAGATAGCCAGAATTCCCAAAAGTAGGAGTTCACAAGGTAGCCCCAGAGAGTTCAGACCTCTAGAGCAGATGTTAATATGCTGCAAGAGGGAAAACAGCTTGAACCAGAAAACTCACTTGGCCTACAAACCTGCTAGAGTTCTGATTAAAAACATCCATGAAATAAGGAACTGTTACCCATCAAACATCTGAGCTAATTTTGTCTCCAGCCACTCATTCCTCAGAGTGTTTCTTCCTCAGTGCAAGGAGCCAGGTGCTAAGGTTCCTTCTCTTACAGGCCTTCATGAGAATTAAAGGCAATGACACACACAGCAGTATTCCTCAATGTAACTTCCACAAACATAAGAATTCTATGTATAGTTTTTAGTTGCTATGTAAGCAGGATATGCCTTCATAAAGCAGGTTCTACACTAACTGCCCCTCTGCACTGCCAAATGAGTGGCTGTTGGTGACATACAATTCATGGGCAACAGGCTTCCATTAGCTCCAATCCACCAACCCCAAATATCCCAGAAGTACAAGTGAAGCATCCCACACTGGGTGCATTAAACTTTGTGTACACGCTGAGTATGCAGGGATCTGCATGCCTGTTTCAGGAAGAGGCTCATTGGCTCCATTTACAGAGGAAACTATCACTAATTTTCCAGTCACAATACAAAATGCTACCACACTTTTTTTAAAGCTAAGTTTAGAAACATATTGTGTAACAGCTGAATCAGATGGGCAGCAGGAGAGAGAACACTTAGAAATTCACTAGTATCAATTCTGAACAGGTGAAAGAGGAGCCATGCAAAAAGGCAGGCTTGATAAAGGCACAAGTCTGCCCTGGAACCAGCCAGAGCTCCCATAGTCTCAGGCTTATTTACTCTATACTAAGAACAGCCATCCTGAATTTTCACCAAACAGTTGTGGCAGCTTCTGGAATGTATGCGCACACACGGTGCTACTGGGTATGGCCAGTAAGCATATTATCACTTCCCCGAGTAAAACATGCAGTTTGGTGTGAGTGACAGTTATGCACTATTAAACATAACAGCATTTGTAAGGAGTCAGTCTTTGGAGAAACAGTTACTGGTGTTCGTGAAAGGCTGTATCGCTCTTTAACTCTCAGTGGTCATCATTTCTCTGTGGCAAAAATAACCTACTCTGATTCTTTTTCTTAATATCTGACGCTCTGGAAAATGGAAAGTGTTGGTATTGTACACTTATAATACTTCTAAACTATAAAGAAGAAACTGCATACAAGTCCCCTTTTCTCTTTTCAGGCCTGAAAAATCTTTGTTTACTTCTATCACCACCTGAACATCACTCCTGCCATCCCAGCTTTCCACAGGAACTGTGCTGCCACTATCCAGTGATGAGAATAAAGATAACAAAAAACATTTTCCATCTTTTACAGGCTTGTGCTCTTCAGGCATTTTAATGGTGGTTGGGATACAGGCACATGCCAGTTCTCATCTACAGGTTGGTGACCTTTGCTCTCAATATAACTCAAACCAAAAACCAATAGGAAATTATCTCCAGATCTATCATCACATACGTCATTGATAGTTTTAGAAATATGCTTTTCTTAAGCATAGACATTCTAGGAACTCCTCACCTGCCTCTCTACTCCAGCACTCTCATGCTCAGGAATAGTATTGTAAATGTTCTTTAATGACAACCAATGAAAATTATCCACTACGGACTTCAACATCTTTTGTGTTTAGCTCCTAAGAAGCATGCTCAAATATTCTGTTTCTAGGTCGTGTTTTTTTCTCTTGACATTTAACAACTTGAGTAGGTTCATTTGCAATAATTACAAAACAAAAATTCACCAAACAATATAAATAGCTTGTGCTGATACAGAATGTGTGTTATGTTATAAACCTAATGAAATGTGTGTGTGTGTGTGTGTGTGTGTGTGTGTGTGTGTGTGTGTGTGTGTGTGTGTGTGCTCACACACACATGTGCTTGACCATCTATGCACATTTACAAACAGAGACTGGCCTCAGGTGTCTCCCCCTGTAGCTTTCTACCTTAGTTTTTGAGGCAGGGTCTCTTACTAAAACTGGAACTTGCCTTTTCACTGGACTGATAGGCCTGAGGACCACAGGGATCTGCCTGTCTCCAATGCTGCCATGACTGACTTCTTACATGGATAGTACTGATTTAAGTACAGGCCCCATGTTTACACAGCCACTGAGCAATCACCCCACCTTCTGCCCTATAACACAGCTTTAAGAACTTTTCAGATACCAACTCAGTTCTCATTTATATAACTACAAATGATTCTGTGATTAGCACATATTACAGATAAATAATTTGTAATTCAAGTTGCCAAAACTTATCCAGAAAGTAGAGCTCTCCCCCCCCCTCCCCGCGCGCGCGCGCGCACACACACACACACACACACACACACACACACACACACACACACACACACACCATGGCTCTCATATGGAGGCCAGAGGACAAACTGTAGGAATAAGTTCTCTCCTTCCATCATGGGGTCCCAGGGATCCTTGGGCTTAACTCAGGTTATGTGGCTTGGAATCAAGTGTTTTTACCCTCTGGGACCTTATGGTAGTTTGAATGTAATTGGTCCCATAATCTCACAGGGAGTGCCACTATTAGGAAGTGTGGCCTTGTTGGAGGAAGTGTGTCACTGTGGAGGTGGGCTTTGAGATCTCATATGTCCTTAAGATGATGCCCAGTGTCATAGACCATTTCCTTTTACCTGCAAGATGTAGGACTTTCAGCTACTTCTCCAATACCATGTCTGCCTGCACGATGCCATGTCCCACCATAATGAGAATGGACTAAACCTCTGATCCATAAGCCACACCAATGAAATGTTTTCTTTTATAAGAGTTGTTCTGGTCATGGTGTCTCTTCACAGGAATAAAAACCCGAACAAAGACAGCTCCCTCTCTCTGGCCTTAGAGCTGATATTTTTAATCTATTTGTCTTCATATTATGAGTTCTATACAGTAAAAAATATTCCTATAACAGTAAGGAATTGCAATCATGATTAGTAAACCAGAGAAATAAACTATCATTCTGATCTGTTAGGAATGCAATTATCTGCTTATGTCATAATTATTTGGTGTGAAGAGGAGAGAGAACCCTTATCTACTACAAACCAGTGTCTACAGTGAAACCTGGAGTGTATATGACCAAGTTAATTAACTAGCAAGTTTATTCCTTCTTTTGAGTCACATTTAATAATACCCACAACTGCATTTTCTAAGGAGCTGCTGAGGGCAAAGAGGGAAATCTGAGTTACTTTTCAGATATACACACAAGATGATTTTAAGGTGAAAGTGTGTAGTTTTATTTATCTAGAAATATGAGAAAATGTTCATTAGAACTCTTTCAGCTATATGCAACAGAAATTGTAGCTTAAAGAAACTTAGGGGATAATGGGATATACCCAAGGCTCATTTGCACGATGGATCACATCTTAGGAATAATAGGGACCAGGAACTGTAATGCCACTAAGATTCTTTCTTTTTCCTAGCCCATTGTCAAATTTTTTTCTTTCCTTGCAAGCCAGTTTTCTCAACATACACACACACACACACACACACACACACACACACACACACACAGAGGGGTGGGGCTTGCTCCCTAAGCCTCTATCATTGGAGTTTCCTGCTACTTTTCCTATTTCCAAATCAAAGTATTCTAGGAATGACTCACTGACACTGGATCCTGTCTCCAACTCTGTAGCACTCAAGCATAACCAGGTGAATAAGGTCTGTTAAATCATTGTTGCTGGAAGGAAATATTTGCAATTTAAAGGAGTTGCCAAAATAAAAGAGCCTATTTCCAGTGGCAACTCTGAGCAGATGAAACAGTGTCCACACAAAAGCATAGGGTTGATAAAGGCATGACTCTGCCCCTGACCAGCTGTAGAATAAGACCAGCCAAAAGTCCCCATAGTCTCCAGCTTATTTACTGTATACTTAGAATAATCATCCTGCCTATTTCATCAAACTGTTTTAAGAATCGCCTGGAACGTATATGCATGTGCATAGTAACTTGAAAAATATTACAGAATTTCAGGGTATGACTGCTGCTATTACTATCTATATAAGTAACTAAATTTCCCATTTTTCACACTGATGCCTTGAGTCAGACTGACACAGCAAGTAGTTTGAACAAATTGAAGCTCATCTAGCACTGCAGGCCGTGAGTGTACTTCTTCTCAAGCCATATTGCAGTCCAGCTGTGCATGGATATTATGCCAAGTTCATCAAGAGATAGTTGAGCTTCTCAGGGAGTGGGAGCAGAGGAAGGCAGAATGAGGCTCAGATGCAAGCAATAACTCAAGCAAGAAATTCTGCCTCATCTGCCTCCCAGAGGTCTGCCTTCTAGTGTAAGAGTTCTTACTCACTGCTGTCTTGGAAACCATTGTCAGTTAATGTACATGAAGACAAAGATGAGTGCTGAATAGGTCAGCAATGTGATGTGCCACCAAGGCTAAGTCAAGTAGATGATTTAAAGGGTACCAAGAATATGCTATCTATCCTATGCCTCTGGGGATGCAGTCACTTGGGTACCAACTTCACCACTGAGGAGTGATGGGAGGCTGACTCACAATCTAACAATTGATTCTAGGTCAGCTTTCTCTTTATGGTATCGAAAGGAATACTATCAAATAATAATACAACCTGTCACCTATGCCACACACTCTAAGTCCCTAGTTGTGTTCCCACACAGCTCCTGTCTAAAGTGAAGCACCTATAAGAAATACTAGTAAGCTTGGGAGCCTTAATCAGTTGCTACTTGACTAACATTGTGGAGTTGGAACAACTTGGCCTCTGCTTCTTCATTTGTGAACCTGCTGTCTTTGGAAGCCAGAAGAGAGCAGTGAATCCCCCGGAACTGGAGTTACAGATGCTTGTGAGGCCCTGTGTGGGTGCTGGGAACTGAGCTTGTGTCCTCTGCAAGGACAACATGAGCTCTTAACCCATCAAGTCATTTCTCTATCCCTCCTTCATTTGTAAATTAGAAATAGTACATTTCTCAAAGTGTTCACACGAGGCTTAACTGTAATGAGCCATGAAAAGCACTGGGTAAAATAAGAGTATTGGGAATGGAGATATTTTCCATTGGTCTCTAGTGAGAATCCAAACAAAGTGCTCAAGGAAAGTTGAGAACTTTTGTGTTTGCACTCAACTGCAATTCACAAGGTGCTAAATAAAAGCCTTGTTCATTGTCAGGCACAGGGCTGTTGACAGTAGCAGCAGGGACCTTCCACTTCCTGGGCTGCCTTGTCAATGGTTTACCAGAGGAGGATGCTAACACTTTCTCCTGGAAACATCTTTCCCCCTCCTGACATTTGAGCTAGGAAAAGACCATGTAATTGCTCCAGTTTGGATTTGGATACTGGTTAAATGCCTGTGTAGTGAAGGCTTGACTCCAATCCTGTGGTAGTATTAGAAGGGTGTAAGATCTGGCTGAGGGCATTAGGTTATTGGGGGAGAATGTGTCCTCGATGGGGACTTTGGGAGCCAGACCTTTCCATTGTTTGCTCTTTCCCAGAAGCCATGAGGTGGACAACCCGACTGTACCACATGCTGTGTCATGATGCTCTGCCTCCCTATAAGCCAACAGCAATGGAGTCAACAGTCAATGGCCTGAACCTTGGAGACCTGGCCCCAAATGAACCTTTTCCCCTTATTAAGTTGACTTACACCTGGTATTTGTCACAGTGACAAAAACCTGACTTATGCAGAAATTAATTCCCAGCTGTCACTGCCCAGCATTAGGAAAGACTTTTAATAACACACATCACCGCCCCAGAAAAAGATGAAATTTTAAAACAGCTTTAACTGAGTATCATTTTCTCATCATTAAAAGTCTGAAAACCATGCATTAACCCCTCTCATTTGAAGACTCTATTATAAACCATGTTTAGCATATAGATTTCTGCACATATTACACATTTGCACATATACATATGTGGGCATTATGGTATTTACACCAGCAGAGTGATGGCACAAATTATAACTCAAGAAATAGAAAATGTTTCTCTACTTCATTCAGCTGGTTGGAAGACATCTTCTCTATAAAGACCTAGCACAACAACATAGTAAACACATAAGCACATAGCTTGTTTTGTCTCTTATCCAGGATTAGCACAGTTTGTCCAGATAAGCACTGCTGTGTGCTCATCACTTTTACTTAGAGGACCTATAGGCACAGTTTGCGACCAGTCTTCTACCTCTGTTTCCCAGGAGTCACTTTCAAAATCTCCACTCTCCTACAGTTGGGATTTTGCAAGCATGCTGAGTGACTTTGCAAGTCACATTTATCTTGACTCCAGCTAGAGAAAGCAAAGGCAAGATGAACCGCTCTTGGTTCCTCACTGCAAACCAGAAGGTTGTGAATACCAGCAGATTTACAATAGTCTTTAAAGTTTTATCAGCATTTTGTTTAGTATACACCCACACTCACAGTATGCATGCTATGGGGATTGGACGGCCCCTTTCGGCATTTGGTCTTCTCCTTCCCCAAGATGGCTTCTGAGGCTCAAACTCGAGGTCATTAGGCTTGGAGGCAAGTGCTTTTTCTTGCTAAGCTATCTCCCCAGCCCTGGGTTTGCAATATGTTGAAAAAAAGGTGTTGCACATATGAGATCTTCATCTGACCAATTTTGTTAAACACAATTCCTACAGGAGTTGCAATTTTGTAGTTAAAATTAGGCAAGTGATTTCCCTGGCCTTCTGCCAGTAGATTTATCATCAGGGTTAGAAAAAGAGACAATAACAAGAGAAATCTGGTGCATGAAGCCCTTCCATTGCGGCCCTGAGGACCAAACACCATCATCTAGCTTGTGTGTGGTGGTACCATGACATCAGAAAAAGGCCCCCAGGGTTCCAGAAGAAAAAAGAAGACCTGCAGGACTAAGGGGAGCTAGCATTATACTGAGTGAATGTTGGTGGGATGCTATTTTTCAGTAGCTAAGCTAACCCTGACCTTCTGAAGCCGCTGGTGAGACCATTCTCATCCGCCCACGTTCTCAACTGCCCAAGGGCAAGCTAAGGATTCCACTCCAGACTGAGGTTGCCACTGTTGCAACTTGATAGCCCCTACCAGTCTGCTACAAGAGGCCCTCAAAAATTTCATTTGTCATGGAATCAGTTTTGGGATGAGCCAAAAGTCTGTTTCATTGTCCCAGTGTTTGCACTTGACTAAACACTATCCACAGGCTGAAGGAGTTCTTCTTGTTAGCTTGCTTATTTATTTATTTATTTATTTATTTATTTATTTATTTATCTTTCCTGAAATGAACCCACTGTGCCTGCCTAGAGTGGAAGGCAAAAACTGCATAAAAGCTTTAAAGCACAAATAACCCTTTTTGAAAAGAAAGGGGCGGGGTGGGGCCCACAGAACAAAGCTTCTCTTTGAAGACTGGAGATTCTAATTTGGAATATTTTCTCACTCCCAGTTCCAAATCTGCATCATTAAACCATGAACAAGGGAAAGGTAATAATTGTGAACAAGCCGAGTATTTCTTAATGATTTTCTGTCTTATATCCAAAGAAAATAAGCCAAATGCTTACTCAAAGCTGAGAGGGGAGCAAGGGAGGGGCTTGCTTTTTGCAATTTCTTTTTCTTTCTTTTTTACCCTATAGTCTTTCTTCTTCCACTGAAAGTGTCTATAAAATTTTTAAAAGAAAGTAGGTTGCTAAAATGTACTTAATTTGCCATGATAGATTGAGTCCATGCTTCAGTGACTGTAATTGAATCTGTGACCTATTTCTTTAGTAAAGCAGAAATAGTCTCTGGGGTTTTTGTCACTACCATCTAGTAATGAAATTCAAAGGGACTGTCAAAATGTCTACACTTTTTCCACTGGTTGTTAATGTTATTACTTTACAATTTGTTCCTTTTTAATTAATCTTAATAAATGTGTACAGACTCTACCTGGCCACTGGAAATGCTAGACATTGACTCTGCCATCAGCGCAGCAAAATTAATAGACAGAAAGGGCACAGCAGCCAGCAAAGGTCTTGAAGTGTTTTGGTTCCACTTTGAAAAGATAACTTAAGATCTCAGTTTAGAGAATCTTCCCCAAGAAGAACAGGTCGTAGAGCAAAAGGCTGAAGTGCCACCCACTCCCAAGTCCCCCCTCCATCTACTCCTTCTATTGCTGGTGCCACCACTAACTGCTGTAGCTCTGCTGAAGGGCTGTGAATGTGGCAAGCAGACAGCCTGGGGGAGCAATATTTTATTGACAAAATGTAAGAGAAAATATGTTCGCCTGCTTTTAAGCAGTGGTTGTAGGAGGGTGTTAGAGAACCAGATGGCCCAAGTTAGTCTTTCATTTGCCAAAATGCTCGGGAAGAAACGCCTTCACTGTAATTCACATGGTGGTGTCCACGTTGCCCATGGGCACCAGGCTCTAGTTTCCTGGGCTAACTGTTCCTACTGACTACAGGGAACCCAAGGCCCAGGGGTGGGGAAATAGTCCTAGGAACATCTTCTATAGGATCCTGGGTAGGATGAGAGGCAAATAGGCAGGTCTTAGTCATGATGGTATCAACTGGATAATTTTCTTTCTTCAAACAGGAACTCATGATAACCACAGGACTGCAGATCTCAGCTTCAGCATCCTTTGACATGCTAGATCTGAAGTTCAGAAGTCATAGCCATCCTGACCCATCAGTTCTACTCACTCAAACATGCATTCCTCTCCTTAGGTAAAGGAAGGAATGAGGGAGATTCTGTCATGGAAGTGGAGAAAGTGAGATGGGTAGCTCACATTAGGGTCAGACAGTGAACTCTCAGGTGTGCTCTTGGTACCTAAGTATACAGAGGGCTTTCTCCTTCTTCTTTTGGTATCTTTTTCATTAGAGCAGCCATCTCCCTCTCCTCCATTTTTACTTGTTCTTATCTCTAAATTCCAAACTCTTAGCCATTTTCCAAAGCTATCTGGAGATTTCCATTATCCTAAGGATTCTTTTCTAACTCCACCTCTGTCCATCCTCCACTGAAATGTATTAGAGTACCATGTATCATCTGTGTTGGGATACAGAAACAAACACAATGCTACAGGGGCTATGGAGATGGGAATTTCTTTTCAGTGGGAAATGTGGACAACGGCCAGCTAATTTATGTTGGTTTGATAAGCATTCCACTTTTCATCTTTGGTAATCAATATAGAATTCTACTTTTAGGCTACAATGAACCTCCTTTCCAGAAGGTTCTGGAAACACAATGAATGGAGTCTTGTACAAATCTCATAGCTTTGAGATAAAATGCAGTCTTTGTGAAATCACATATTTGTTATGGGAAGAAGAGCACATATTAGCACACCCCCCAAGTATAATGAAGAGGAACCATGCATCATTGTGACCAATGTGAGCACAGAGAAAACCTTCTTCTTCCACTCTGGAGCCACAAGGGTAGTGTTTGTTGGGGGAAGGTCCAGAAATAGCAACTATGTGGTGAGTATTCAGAATGGAGGAGATAGTCAGTATTGGAGGAGGCATGCTTGGGTCATGAGAGCTCTAACACTTGTAAGCTGGCAAGAGGTAAGGTTGTGCGTTGAAGCTGAGGACAACATCATGGGTACCATCTTTCAGGCTTGGAAATCTGAGCTGCACGCTAGAGGTCCTGAAAGAAAATAATAGGGGATGGATAATGAGTGGTTAGATTTACATTTTAAATGGCTCATTTGGCTCCAGTGGTGAGGAAGGTTCAAGGGGATGAGGCTGGATGGTGATGAGGGAGGACAAGATGAGCCTTTGGCATTTTGCAGATTTCCCAAGGGGACATAAAGTGGGATTCACTCTCAAGCCAATTAGAACAATAAGCTCTTCTCATTTGGAGCAAGACTTGAGTGAAGTATTGTTCTCAGTGAGACACAGCAAGACTTGCTTTAGTAAATGAAGGGTAGCCAGCTAGTGGAATGGAAATAAGCTCATCGTGTAGGAATGGCCACACTGTCCTGCTTCCTGATCCATTCCCATTTCTAGCCAGGAAGCTTGAACCTAACAGGCCATACTGGCTCCAATAGGCTCCAATCATCAATCATTATCATACTCTCCCCAGGCACTAGGCAGGCTGACTATAGCTGTTCTTAATCAGTCATGCCAGCTACATTTTTATAATTTCCATTTGGTCAACCAAATAATACCCATTTTCACTACTTTCCTACAACACATGCTGGAAGAAAGACATCTTGTGAGTGCTAGCTTCCCACGTGTGATAGTGACCATAATATTGCTATGTTATTACTTATGAATGATACCAGTGCTAAAGGGCAGTTGGCTCCCACAGCCAGTACTTCATAATGAGGGGCGAGCTTTACAAAGGGAGAGATGTGTAAACTTTTTCTTTAAATTTATTTATTTTATTTTGAATTTATTTATTATGGGAGGGTGTGTGCATGGCCAGGCACATGAAGGTCAATGGACAACTTTTGGGAATCTGTTGTATCCGTTCACTGTATGTGTTCTGGGGAACAAACTCAGGCCCTCAAGCTCGGTGACAAGAGCTTTTACCCACGGCCTTAAATGAGGAGTCTTGAAGAATCTCAACACTCAATTCAAAACTGACACTTCATAACATTTCTAAGATTTTTGCATCCTCCTCCTCCTCATTTTCCCAGGAGGCTCATGACTTGTGGGTATGGGCATCATCCCTAGGAGTTCCGGTTCAGTGTCTGTGATGAAGGTCATTTAGCTAGGGTGACAGGACTTGGAAGCTCAGAACTAGATTCTTGCTCTATGCTCCGTAATCACACTGGAGTACAACACATTGACTTGTAATAGTTGGAGGATGGAAGACGCTTCAAAGTATGAAAAGACCTGAGGAAAATGCTAATGACAGAAGAGTTTGCATTGCTATGGCTACCACTCCCTTTCCAAACCTCTAGCCCCAAATGCTTACTTTCCAGAGGTACAGTGCAGATGATGAGACAAAATCAAAACCTTTTCTGTATTTTACTGGCAGTAAACAGTCACCTACACATATTCTTCAGTATTCTCCCGCCATTAAACTTTCTGTCGTTTGCTTCCCCTGGAGCCCATCAAAGGAGACAGCAGACAATCCAGCATTTGAGGATTTGAGAATCATTTGCTTGTAAGTATTAGTGCTGCCTCATCAATAAAGAAGGTTTTTCTCTTTAGGCCCAGGCATTTTAGTAAACATAAATGTGCTGGGAGATGTACATCAAGGGTCTGTCTTTGTGAATATGGTAAGACAGCTCCCTTCTTTACAGGTGTCCCTGTGATGCTTCAACACGCTGGGGCATTATATGTTTTATCTCTTTGATTTTCTGATCTCTTCTTGGAAAAGTTTGAAGGTGATGGTGTTTAAAACACTCCATCTGTCTCCTGGCTCTCTGCCCCTAAAGTGTTGTGCTGGGGACTTGGAAATCAGGGATCACATTTGTTAAACTTTCCTGCAGAGCACAAGTCACCAGGTCTTGAGTCGGGGCCATAGATACTATTCTGTTATTTGGGCTGATCTCTTGACTATTTCCCAGGCAGATAAATTTCCTGTAAAGTTGAATTCTGGGTAGCAGAAATGCCTGGAGCTAGCTGGTAAGATCCACCAGGCACTATTTCAATATCTTGCAGGGTCTAGCTCAGTTCTGAGGCCACAGAAGACACTGAGCAAGCTTGTTATACTGAAATCTATGTTCAGGAATGTTCTAGAATGACCAAAAGATTGTAGTATCTGATATTCAGCTGCCCTCTGAGTTGCATGAAATGGAAGTGTGGACACAATCTTAATTTTGTATGTTGAGTAGTCTGTTTTGATGCACTTTTAGGTATAAGCAAATATATCTCAGACAACCTTGAGTAAATAGGGCTGCAGCATCCACAGATCATAGACTGAATAACCACTCAATTAGCTACCTCTATAAAGAAAAATAACTTAAAAATGTCTTTGAAGCCATGTAAGTTATACTTCAAATTATTCTGCTCTGCTTTTAAAGAAAAGTGACAGAGCAAGAGAGACAAATGCATGTTCATGCATACAGACACACACACACACACACACACACACACACACACACACACACACACACAGAGGCACTGAGACATAAATGAAAAAGCATCCCAAACTCATTCCAAGTAGATGACATGTCAATGTTCGTCTTTACTTCAGCTACTGTCTTGAGGACTTTGGGGACATCAGTGGATGGCTACAGAGAAGGGGAACAAGTGGGAGAGTCTGTGTCCTGTTGTATATTGCCACATTACCTCATCAAGTGTAGAACACTGTTTTGGAAACTGACAGCCAGATAACCCACCACAGAGAGGGCAATGGAGACTTCTGCTCTCCTCAGGATGATACCACCTTTCCTGACCAGAAGAGAATTGGCTGCCCCTTGGGCTCTGCATTGTGGATTTTTAAGGTTTTTTTCCCATGGTCCACCCTCCCTGTGATGTTACGTTCCCTACCCCTTGAGTTCCAAGTTTATTTCCTCCCACAACTGCTCAGTGACCCAAATATCTCTGTGGGTTTTCCTTCATTACTTATTAGGATGTTCACTGCTGGCTCTGTGTGGTCATCAAGAGAATACCAAGATGTTTTAATTTCTAATCTGACAGGAATAACTCAGCTGCACCTTCAAGTACATAGGGACATAGGGATACTCTGACCATGTGCAGACACAGCTACCAGGATATAGATGTAGTTTTCTTTGTTATCTCACTTGTAACTCTCTGCCTACCTGGTCAGGTGCACCTAACTACAAAAAACAAAGTATATCTGCATGCGCTCCTCCATCCTGCTCATGTCTGCCTAGTTACCTACTCTAACAGTTAAACTAGCATGCTTTTGCCTTAAGGTATTGAGTGAGTCTCAAAGGTGGCATTCTGCATCCTTTCCTACAGAGATCTCATTATGTATGTGTAATTTGAGTAAACAATGAGACTCTATTGAATTAAATTCCTCCCTTTAAATTAGCCTTAATACAACAGAAAGGGAGGGGACAGGGTACTTTTCCCTTAGAGATCAGGTCATTAATTCTTAAGCTCTATGAAATATTGAGGGAAATCATGAAAATGAATTTGCAAACAATTAGAAGAGCAGGCACTAAAACCATGACATTTCTCAGGGAACAAGATAAAGTGAATACCAGACCATCAATTTTTCAGTTTCCTGAAACTGCAAAACTAATGTTCACATGATCAAGGTGTAATTTCAGTTAGATGTTAGCAGAACGCAATATTGCTATAGTGTTGACTTAAAAACATCACTTTTAGAAAATGCATTGTATTGTCATTTTGTTCAATATATAAATAAGTAAATGTGCCAATGACTAACATTCTCCTGCCACATTTATATGGTTTTTGTCTGTTTTGGGTTGCTTTGTAATGCAGACATTGTAAGTCTCGACCATAAAACATCATTCTTCTGAAGAAAAAGTTTGAAACCAATGTATTTTGAGACTAAGCTTCCATTCATTAGAAAATGTAAGCCACACAACTAGCACAACCCCTGAGCATGCCTCCGGCTTAATGAAGTTTTGTCATTGTATCTATCTCTTCTGTGAAATCCTAAATACACAACTCTATACACATTGAGTGCTTCTGAGATCAGCAAATGAATCAGATGACATCTTCAATGTGGGGACACATCGGTATGTCCCAGAGATGATCTGGCTTCTTCCCTATCATTTGCAGCTACTTTGAATTGCAGACCTATCAGCCATACTACCACTCTTGACCCCAGAACCAGGTTTCTCTACACTGGACCTATGGACACAATGGATAGGACAATTCTTTGTTGTGGTACTACTGACTGCTTTGTACACTGTAGAATGTTCTGCATCTCCCCTCACTAGGTCACTAACATGTCTCTAGAAATGGCCAAGTTCTCTCCTTGGAGCACAGCAGTTCATGACACCAAGTAATGGCCATCCACAAGACATCTGTAGAATAAGAAGATATCCAACACGTGCAGTGGCATGATTTTGGGGTGGTAAGGACTGGAGGGAAACAGAGAAGCAGTAATTAAAAGGCATTGAGAATTAAAAGGAAGAAAGACCTGACTGACATTACAAAGAACCTTCCCATTTTGGACCAAAAAACATGATATAGCCTAGTAATAAATTTTAAAGATTAAAAAGAAAAGTTTGGGGGAAATAAGGCAGGAAAAGAGGAAGAACTAGAAATTATAGAGGGTGGGGTGTAGATAACTCAACACATAACCAAATGAATATCTGAATACCATACAAAAGTTCTGTTATTTGGGATAAATTATTTGACATAAGTCACTCAAGTCAAAATGTAGAGCCTGTTATAGGAAACCTCCATCTTGTCAGACCAATGGGAAATTCTGACAAAATCCAGCCACAATTCAAGCCAACACTGTAGCTTACCAACTTCCAATGGGTTCATATTTTCAAGGTTTCCCAAATGCCCATTAATTGCCTGGAGTATGCCAATCATTCCATTGTCATGACAACAGCATTTTTACATATGGCCAGAAACATTCTTTTTAATCTTCATGAATTTTCCTCTTCACCAAGCTTTTGCTGTTCTCATTAAGACTGAGCATCCTATTGTTGGCACACTGGGTATTCCCACTTTTTACCTGTCTGCATCTCACACAGTCCTGCACACAGTCCACTTCCTATCAGGTGCTTGCTTCCTCTTTAAAGTTGGACTGTAGTTGCTTTTTGTAAACTGCCAAGTATGTTGAGAAGATGGACTTGTGTCGAGTGTATTTGATCTTTGGAACTTGCTTCTGATGTTTTACTAAACTGAAGCTTTTCATGTGAACACGGTCAAATCCTTCAGACTTCTTTCAGTGTCCGGGTGACTCATCTTCCTGGGAAAGGCCTTTCTATCACTCTGGGATTATGATGTCTTAAACTTCTAATAGCTGAGTGGCAGAGTCTCAACAGTCATAGGAATGCAGACACTTCTGACCCAGTAATCAGAAGAACCTTGGGGAAAGGATGGATTTTTTAAAAGGGCTAAAGATGTAAAATGCCTATTATACAAACCCCAAAGCAGACCATCTGACATTGTATTAAATGTAAGGAGCAGCCTTGCAGGGCTGAATTGTAATTTGTGAACACAGAAGAGCACAGAGACACACCTGAAGGTCTCTGCTCAGCTGAGCTGCCTTTATGGCTAGCTATTTATGCATATGCATATTTATTATATATGTGCTCACTTTATACATGTGTGGAGTCAGCTCTCAGTATCTGGGGGTCATATTGCTTCCAGAATCCATGGACATATCTTTGGGGCTTTGAATGTGAAATGCCCCCACAGTCTCAGGCATTTGAATACTTGGTCCCCAGTTAATGATACTGTTTGGGGAGTTTAGGAGATGTGACCTTATTGGAGGAAGTAAGTCACTGGAGGCAACCTTTTGGAGTTTAAAGACTCAAGCTATTTCTAGTTTATGTTCTCTGACTCATGCTTGCAGTTCAAGACGTGAGACCTTCACTACCGCTGCAGCCGCCTGCTGCCTGCTTGCCTCCACTCTGCCATCGGGGATTCTCACTACCTGCAACTGTAAACTCTATGTTCTTCTCTAAGTTGCCCTGGTTATGGTGTGTTATCACATCAATAAAAAAAAGCAACTAACACAATATCCAAACCTTTCTCTAAAATGGTCTTTAATACCCTCCCATGGACTTAAGTCACCTCTAGATGATCAAGAATGCTCTACGTAGTCTAAATGTCATGTGGATGGCTTCTCACTGTATTGTTTAGAACAGTGATGGGAGGGGGAGTGTGTGTGTTTGGGAAGGAATGCCCATGTCCATATATATCCAATACTGTTTTGAATGGTTTTGACTCATGAACAACTGAGTGTACAGCTATAGGATTAATGGATAAAGAGGGCTGACTACATTTATAAGCTGTCAGTTTGATGTTTTAAATAGTTCTTCTATGTGCCTAGAAGAAGAAACTCTGATGGGACGCAAAGTCTTTCCAATTTAACAAACTTCAAGGTACCCAATACCCACACCCCATTATCTTCCTTACTGACTGGGACTCTGGGATCTGATTTTTCTCATTCTGAAATTTTATAAGCATCCATTCAACTTTTTCTCCTCCTTTCTCCTTGGTCTAGAAAAAGAGACTTCCTCCCTGGACTGAGCTTCTCTTGACTGACAATTTTCACTGTCTGGTAGCACTAGCAAACCAGCTTCCCAGTTACTACCCTTGATTCCTGAGCACTACTCACACGCACCTGCATGAGCAGAAGCCTTGGCTAGTTTTCCTCTAAATGTCTCCATCACAACACAGGTAGTTGGACATCAGGAATTCAGTGCTCTGCCAGGGCTTCAATCTTTCCGGGTGTATAGGTATTTTCTAGTGAGTATAACAATAGCAATTAGAACTTACTAAACATGTGCTATGATTTTTATGTTGTAAAAATCATGCATTTCTTCATTTAGCCCTCATAGCAATCTTGTAAAGTGGGTGGAAATCTATGTCACCATTTAAACATAGGTTATTAATGAGAGTCCAGAATTTTTGTTTAAAAATCATTTTTAAAAAGCACAAGAAAAGCTCTATTTTACTTGCAAGAAAACCCAATGGTATTCTTTATGGTAAATTTGGACATCATAGCAATGTCATGGTAAGAGTTCAGACTTTTGTCTGGAATGTTCAAAGCATACCTGATTTAAAATGTATGCTTCCCACCTAATGCCTTGGAGAACAGCCACCCCCCCACACTCATAGGGAGATAAGGTGCTCAGGGAGAAAAGTAAGAGGGAATGGAAGCAAAGTCAGGACACAGCCCACACTGCCCCAAATACAGGATTCCGAGAATGAGTTGCTGAGGCTGTCACAGTCCTTCTAGGACCCAGATCATCTGGTAGCATCCCCAGAAGTTTCTTCATGTTAAACATACACCATTCAGTCTCTACCCTATGGGATAAGGAAGAAAAGGAAAGTTGACCCCATCCTTTTAGGTTCTCAAATGGACTAGGAACAACTATGCTATATAAAGTCTAAAGTTTCCTTAATTCCTCCAAGTTATAACTGTTTTGTGGTGGTTGATATTGTCCAGGCATTTTTGGATATCTATGGCAGTAACTGCTTCTAGAACCACTTAGTGTAGTGAATTCTATGTATGCTCAAGCCCTTTATATAAAATGCCATATATTTACGTGTTGCCCTTGCTCACTCTCTCCCATATGCTTTGAATCATCTCTCAATTACCCAGAATACCTAACACAATGTAAATGATGTGCAAATAGCTGCCATACTGTATGGCTCAATAGCAGTGACAAGAAAGAATGTCTGTGCTTGTTCAGTACAAACACAATTTTGTATTTTAGTATTTTCAGTCTGCATTTGGTTGACTCTACAGATGCAGAGAACCCACTGTGCTATAGTCACTTTCCTACAGGGAAAAATAGGAAGATTCTCAAAACAAAATGAACTGTTTACTGATTTTTGAAACAGCACAAAGGTGCAAGAAGACAATCTTCTATTCTAGTTTGCATTTGTCGTGGAACGTTTATATATCACACATTAATACATTCATAATATGTTGACAAGTAATTAAACACACACACACACACACACACACATATATATATATATATAATATTATCATTTATTCAGTGGTTTAACATGGCATAATTTACTGGTATGATGAGTAATTTTGATTGTCAACTTGAGATTTAGAATCATCATGGAAACAAACCTTGAGGTATGCCTATAAGAAAGTCTATTGTAGATTAGGTTCAATGAGATGAGATTTACCCCAAGTGTGAATGACATCATTTCATGGACTGAAATCTTAGCCAGAATAAAAAAGGCAATAATCCACAAGGATGACACCAGCTAAGACTCCTAGCAATAGTGGAAAGGATCTCTGAACTGACCTATCCCTGTAATCATATTGGTGAACACCCCACCTACTATTATAGGAATCAGACGCCAAAATCCACAACTGAGAACAAGGCCTAGCTCTGGGAATCCAGTCAAAGAGAGGGAGAAGGGAATATATGAGCAAAAGAAATCAAAATCATGATGGGGAAATCTACAAAGACAGTTCAACCAAGCTCTTGGAAACTCATAAACTCTAGACCAACAGCTGTGGAGATTTCAGGGGACCAGTCTATGCCCTCCATATGTGGGATACAGCTGTGAAGTTTGAACTATCAGAGGGACCCCTGGCAGTAGGGCCACGATTCAAACCTGGTGCATGAGCTATCTTGTTGGAGCCCATTCCCTGTGGTGGGATGCCATGCTCAGCCTTAATACATGGGAGAGAGGCTTGGTCCTGCCCCAACCTACTGTATCAGAATTTGTTGACTCTTCATGGGAGCCCTTACTTGTAAGGAAGAGTGGGCTGGGGGTGGGATGGAGGGGGATGAGGGAGGGCGGGAGGAGGGGTGGGAGAACTGTGGTTGGAATGTGAAATTAAATTTAAAAAGGTGAGAATGATCTGAATGGCAGCATCCATCTCTCCCTGCTTCCTGACTGTACACACAATGTGACCAACTGCCTCACACCAGTGGTACTATGCCTTCCCTGCTGCAATGGACTATACCCTCAAATTGTGAGCCCCAATAAACCATTTCTTCTCTAACTTTCTTTTATCAGGTATTTTGTCCCATCAATAAGAAAGGTAATCAACTCAGTTGGGTCTCCACAGGTTAAAAGAGGGTAGAAACTAGGAAAGGGCATTATATATATTGGAACTGGAAGTGCAGGTGGTTGTGAGCTGCCATGTGTGTGCTGAGAATCAAACCTGGGTCCTTTGCCAGAGCAGTCAGTGATCTTAACTGCAGAGCTATCTCTCCAGCCCTTTTCTATAATTTCAAAACTTCTCATGGAGAAGTTGCTTGCTTACCTAATTGATAAGTGGTAATGCTTGAGTGTTAATCAGTAGATAAATAATCAACTGACCTCAGGCAGTGATGACTTAGTCACACAGAGTTGTGTAAGACAGAATAGCCTACCCACTTACTCTTCAGCTACCACACTCCACTCCACCCCCAGCAATATGTGTCTAGTTGCAAGTTGTGTTCAGAACCCACAGAAAAAATATCAATCAGAAATCAGCTGGCTGACTCTCAAGACTTACATCCCAATGGAGCCCTGAGAAGTTCAAAGTCTACGTCTCTGAGCCTCATTTTGGTTACGTGAAGTCTCATGAGAACATTGCATATGGGGCATGTGCAGTTCTTTGCCAGAGCCATCTCTGCTGTCACATTCCCAGGGCTTGACAGAGAGAAGTCATCTCCTTTTTGCAACTTTGCATCATTTATTTCACATCTTGAAAACGTCCTCATGTTTGTCACTTGTACCATAAACAAAAAACAAGAACCAGATCTGTCTGCAGAGCAGTGACATCTGAAGCTAAATTAAAATGCTAACAGGCTTGCATAGTGCAGAGGTGCAGACAGGGCCTGGTGCTTAGAGGCCGTGCACGGAACACTGTGCTACCTGGCCTGTGGGAGGAGCTGTAAGCAGCGCACAGGCAGAAATGGAAACCACACTTCTATGCCTCCTACTCCCTGTCCTTTCCATTCTTCAGCATGGCTTTTCTTGGAGTGAAGATATGTGAAGTCTTAAGTACAGCCTCTGGCAATGATTGCTCACAGAAAATGTCTTTTTTTTTCTTCCCCTTCCAACAGTTTATATGACAGAACTACTTTGATATAGACTGTAAGATGCAGTCACTCCCATGCCCCCCAGGGCTGAGCAAGGAGAGGACTCACCACCAAGAAGAACAATGAAACAAAACTAAGACATTTGCCCTTAAAACATAAGGAAGAAAGCAAGGCTTGGTGTACCTGTCACTATGGAGTCTAATTATTTAGTCTGCAAATGTCAAATGCATTGGGGCAATTTGTACCGCCATGTCGAACTCTGGATATAAAACTTAGGAACAATACGATGAATCAGTTCAAAAGATCTTTGGGAAAAAATTGAATTGGATCCAATGTCTTCAAGGATGGATGGTATCCCTGAAATTTGGAAAAGAGACATGGCTGCATTAAGACCTTATAATTAACATGAGGAGAGCAAGGTTCTTAGGAAGCCCAGACATCCTAGGAAGAGTTGACAGGTGTGTTGAAAGAACAGGTATTAATTGTCTACTGCTGTTCCAAATGCTTTGGAAAAACAAGGAAACTAACAGGCAAATGCATCAAATTACACTTTGTGCCATTTATTGAGTCCCAGCCATAAGTATGCATTGATTATACCGTTGCCATGGCAGGGGGAATGGTTTCTGGGTTATGATGGCAGCTGCCATATGTTCAGCTTCAAGTCAACTGATTCCATCATGAGCAGAGGAGAAAACAGAGGAGACTATCCTAATGTTCCTGTTAGTTTTGAGGTGTCCTGTGACCCTCTGCTCTTGGACTGCTATTAAATGCATGCCACCTCCATGGCTCTTAGTCATTTCTTCGAGGGACTTTTTCACAGCAGCTCCAGGAACCTAATTTAATCAGTCTCAAAGTTGAGAATTGGCTTGCACAGCAATTGAAGCACATGTGTAATCATGAAGGGACACCTCCTCTGGTTTGGGTTGGGTGCAGGATGTGACTGGAGTCACTGATAAGCTTTTAAAGCTGCATTTAATGCAATCAATCCCTCTAAGATTGTGAATTCTGGTTAAAACGGAATCAAGTAATGTATGATTGTAGAAAATAAATCTTGAGTGTACTCTACAGTTTTATAAAATCTGGACCACTTCAAGAAACACCAGAAAGGATGAATTGGGCTTGTTCTTGTCTAAGATCTCTCTCTTCATGAAGTGTACTGGGCTGCCATTTTAATGGTCTGACTCCATGTGATGATGTGAAGTTGTGCAGCTGGTTCAGACTCAGATGCCCTTGTTGTCAATACACTAATGAGTGTTTGGCATATCCAGGAGATTTCTTTTTGATATTTTTCCAGTATCTGTGAAGAAGTTGGCTGTTTGCTCAAGTAGAAATTTTCTGTTTTCTGCAGTAGGCTTTATGAAATCCCTACCAAAATGTAAATGATCCTTGAAAGATTCCGAGTCCTTCCAAAGCCACCCATCCATGAAGAAATGACCTAGACACCATGTCATACCTCCAGTGGCCCTTCAGAATGATGTATATTTTCTTTCCTATGGAAACCCAAAGGAATGCCAGAAATAGCAGACTCCATTGAGACAGTCTACACTGATGTGACATCTTTATCATGGTTAAACTGTCTCAAAGCTCTAGGTTCCAGTGCTATGTGTTTTCTGTATAGATACAGTGACAGAGCTGTGGCACTGTACCAGTGCCTCAAATCATTCACACAACCACTACACATATGGGAAGGGGCTGGAACCGACATTCACAAAGCAATTCTCATGGAGTATTAATGAATCAAAAACACACGCAGTCTCCTTTTGCATACAATACAACTATAGTAAATTAGTACCACACATCCACCAGATTGGCTTCAATTGAATGTTTAGCAATAGCAAGCACAGTTAAAGCTATGGGCATCCATCATTCTATATACTTCTAGTAGAGATGAAAATTGGTGACACCACTTTAAACAGGAAAGGACATTATTCAAGAAAATAAAAGGATGCAAATACTCTGACCTGGCAGACACACCCTAAGATATGTAATAGCCACAAACAGAATTTTCCTCCAATACTTGTCAATACTAGATTGAACAAATATATCTGCACATAAGTATATAGATTATATATGTGTAAATACCTCCCTGTTTATCATCTGTCTTCTTTATTGTTCATTACGTTTTATTTCCCATTAAAAACTATCTAGATAGGGGAGGGACTCAGTGATAGAGTGCCTACCTAGATGTACACCCTAAATCAATCCCTAGAATCAATAGTTTTAATTTTTCTCTCAAAAAGTCAGTATCTGTGGGCTGGGGCTATAGCTCGGTCTTAGGTCTAGCATTCACATGGCCCTGATTCAACTCCCACTACCCTTTTTAAAAATTTCCAACAGTGGCCCTCAATAGAAACAAATAGTTTGTTTATATGACGACTTTATCTCAAAGTAAGGAATGTACTTAGATTAATTCTCAGTGGTCAGCTAGGCATCTGTTTTCCATTCATGCCCTTTAACCCCTCTTCTCAAATTGTCTACCAAATGACTCTTTGGGATAATGAGTTTTGTAGGAACATGGATAAAGGAACTTTGGACCAGCTCCTCAAGGTTTCAGAGGAAGGCAGAAAGGAACGGATACTATGACTCCATCTCTGCAAGGGGGAGGGGCTTGTAGCAGAAGCTCCTCATCAGACTGAGTCTCCTCTGATGAGCTCTTGTTATGATAATTATTATCACTCCAGAGATGCTGATAATTATATTTAGACAGTTTTTAAAGCAATATTGTATAATATTTTCCTCCATTTGACAACAGCATCAGAGCTGATGAATACGCAGTCAGATGAAATACCCGGTTGCCGCTGTCCACAAAATGTTCCCATCAACCGTGTAAGTGAGTTTTATAATGTATACATTATATTAGCAGGAAAACACACTCCTTGGGAAAGGACCAATTCTTGGCGCATAATCAGTTCCCATTGAATTTAAATGACTTTTGGTCCTACACCGATGCTGATAAAATACTTTCAAATGTACAGAATATTAACCAAATGTTTATATTAAACAACTCCTTTCAGGTGAAAATGCGCTCTGCGAAGCGTAGCTCCCTAGAGCAAGTTAGTGAATATTAATGTCTAGCAGATCCTAAGAGCCACAAGTCCTGTGATGTGGGAGGCCAATGGAGAGATAACAGGAAGCGTGGTGGATGGGCCCTGCCTAGCAAAGGCTCAGTAGTACCGGACATAATGTTGTTGAGATGGAAATGGAGTTTGAAATGCATGCAATTGGTTGTTAGGAAATAAGAGATAGATATGGACCTTACAGGGAGGAGGAGGAGCAGGCATCGACCCTGTTTATACGTAGAGGTACACTGAAGATCCAGGATGGCCCTGACCTTCTCACAGCACAATGAATAAAGAAAGAATAGACATGCCTCTAAATTAACCCCAGCCAACTGCCAGTTCACTTTGAGCCCTCAGTTGGGGTAAGTGATGGCTGCTGATCACAGGAAACTTAGAAGCTACTATTAAGAGTAGCAGTGCTTTGGTTGTATTGAAGCTCACTGGGCATTTCCAATTATCATGTTCATTTTCAAGCTTCAGAAAATCATGTACTTGTGTAGTGCTCAAGACACGATCCTATGTTTCACAGCAAATAAAGTTTTATCAGCCAGGCTGGAGGGTCAGTGCTCTTTCTTTGCCTCTCTGGGGATGAGTTGAAAAGCCAAGCTGGGGAAAACAGGTTCTGTGGGCATGGCTGGGATTTGAGTTAACTAGCTTTCCACTGGGCTTGTGTTCCCTCACATAGAAAGTGAAAGTTCTTCCAATTCATTAATGAGCATGAAGCTCTGAGTATTTTGGAAGGCCCAGGCTATATAAGTACTTCTTGTTATTATAATATCAGTGCTTTGGAATTTAAAACATGTTCATCTTTTGTTTGGGGTATAGACTACTTGAATTCCTAGACTATGCTTTTTAAATTAGTAAGGCTAATGTCTGATTCAGTAAAGTTCAGAATGAATAATTGCAGAGGGATGTAGATGTCATTGTTCCCATTTTACAGATGAAAGGGTTTCAAACCTGAGGTTCCTCTCAAGATTTTGTATCTACCTCATGGCTTTAGGGATGGCACTTCTCTACATTATATTAATATGCCAACTCATCCTAATTCTCAAACATCATTTTCCCCTTTCTAATATACAGAGAACCTTCTATAGTAGTATGTAATATCCATAAAGTCTCATACTCTTCCAGGTTCAGGAACCACAGGCACTGTCACTAGCAGCTGTGTTTGGCAGATGAATTAAATGCTAGGGACCAGTGGTGTAAGTGACATACCCAGAATCAGAAGACCCAATGCTTGAGCCAGGAGTACAAGCGCACTCAAGTTTCTAACCTATGGTGGTCAAGTTTCTCTGGGCTTGTTGTCAGTCAGGTACTTACAGTTCTCCATGGCTTTCCACTCAGTTTAAAGGCAGACCTGGGATACATTTTAACAAATGCTAGTTGAGTGGCAATGGGGTTAAGACAGATTCATGTGTTCAGTAGTGATGAAACATAACTCAACCAAATAAAGGAAATCCAAACTTCAGAAGTCATACCAGTGATTGTCAATGCATGCTCTGCAAAACTCTTCCCTGAAGTGGCACACATGCATACATACATACAAATGTAGATACATTATTGGGTTGGCTGCACACCCGTAACTCCAGCACTCAGGAGGCTGAAGTAGGAAGATCATGGGTTAGAGGCTATCTTCAACTACACAGTTTCAGACGAGCAAACAAAAATAAATGTGCAAATAGAAAATTAAAAATAAATACTCTGTGGTCCAGGAATCTGGGACATGCTATGCTTTATAGAGATAGAAGATAAAACTAAATGATCTGAATCATCCCACCATGAAGAAAACTGCTCTTTACAGCTCTGTGTTTTTTAAACTTATTTGGTCATAAGACCTTTTTTGAAAGCTTTCTATGGGGGCCAAGTGTGGTGGCTATAATCCCCAATTTCAATGGAAGACAAATGTGGTGGCTTTTATCCCAACACTCCGGAAGCAGAGGCAAGCAGATCTCTGTGAGTTCAAGGCCAGTCTGTTTTACATAGTGAGGTTCAGAGCAGCCAGGGCAAAAATAGTGAGACCCTGGTTTTTTGGTTTTTGTTGTTGTTGTTTTTAGGATTTTCGTGGATCTGGCCATTTCCTAATAGTTCCTAAGTTCCACCTACCCTTGTAAGTAGTCTCACATTGCCTGTGTTGCCTCCTAGTCATCTTTTAACTCTTGATTCTTAATCCAGTGTCTGCCAGAAAGTTCCTTGCCTGTTTATTAAATTGGTATACAGAATGCTTGATACTCTGAGGGAGCACAGGATTATGAAGCCAATCTGTGTTCCCTGTTCTCTGAGATGGTTTTCTCGATTGTTAATGATATGCAAATTCCCCCAAGATATTGTTAAAATGAGTTTCTGAAAGAGTGGAATGGAACAGGCCCTGGCACCCTAGTAGAACCAATGTTCCTGGCCCCAAAGGTCACACTTTAAAACCATATGCAGCTAGAAGCTCTCATGAAATCAAAGGGATACACCATGAAGACATGGGGCACTTGTCATAGATCAAGAGCACAATGTTATGGGGATGGCAAGGGGCACATGATTTATTCTTTCTAAGCTGTTAGAAAGGCCGTGGAGGAATGTCTTGCGAATATCATCTGAAGAAGCTCTTTAAGATGAGCTTTGAAGAAAAAGTAGCACTTTGTCAGAAGAAGGAAGAAAAACCCATGGGTGGAGAAAAAGGCTAAGTGAAGCATGGTGTACTGTGTACATGGTGTACAGTGCAGTGAGCACTGAGGCAGAAGCATGTGGTACAGGAAAGAGAGATGGCAGGAGTCCCACATAGAATGGATATTAGACTAGATTGCAAAAGGCACTGAATTTTAAAAGACTCTCCACTATGAGTATCCAGAAATAATCACCTGAGAAGAGAGAGATGTGGATAAATGGGTGGGTGGGAATCTTGTTGCTGTTCTTTCATTAAGACAGGAGGCCAACAATGAACACCCTCTGCTCCCGGGCTAAGCCTTGTTTTCAAACTGTAATGGGTATCAAATGGCTTTTGCAAACCTCATGATTGGTAAGGCACTATCAACCCCTTTCACCATGTAGAGATGATGCTGATTTTAAAAAGCACTTAACATTTCAAGGGCTCTTTTATAGACAATCTGCACAAATCTATGAAGCTACAAACTTTATTTAGCTATTAAAGGCAGACTACTATTGCTCACAGGGTTGTGTTCCTCCATTCTGTTCTGCATTTCGGTCCAGCTGTTCTGGGATCTTTTATTTTAGAAACTGGAAAATCAGAGCTATTAATAGAGTCAGGCAGCTAATTTAAATCTGATAATGTGCTGACACTTAGCTACATACTTCAGCACAGATGCCCATGTATACCCTGTGTATTTATTTTTGTGCAAATGTGTACATGTGTATGTATGATTATTAGCAGATACAGTCAACACTTAATGTTTCTCAGAGCCACCTGAGAGTTAGCCTCATAAATAGGACACTCTTTGACATGAAAAAAAATCACTTAGGAGATATCTTAGTCTGTGGAGTCAGGAGTCAGAATAACTAAAATGTGAGAGGATTAGAGTTAAGAAAGATGGGGAAAACTCCCTAAGATTTCAGCTGAGCGCTTTCTTGTGCACCTTATGTAGCAGACTGGTGCACACTATTGCCTGTACATCCTTCCTCTTGCTTCTGTTGCTCCTGTGTGAATTAAATAAGAGTTCAGGCTTTGGAACTGCCCATGACTTCCGGTTCCAGATCCGTCCTTTGCCAGTGGTGTAATAGAGAACAAATCACTCACTGAGCTGAGAGCCTGTCTTTGTCTGTCCATAGAGACAGCAGCTGAGCTTGCAGCGAGGGTCTTCACAATGATTCCATGAGGTGATACAAGTCAACACTGCTCATCACGTGCAAGCTAGTCTACAGTGGCAGAAATCATGGAAGTGAAGGGCTCCAGGGTGTGGCTTAGAATAGAGAATACAGAAACATTCTAAGGTGCTATGGGCTATTCTCAAGCTAAAGGCACTATCTTTGGAGACTGAAAAAAATTGTAGATATTAGGATAGAAGAAATAGGTCATTAGAGCTGGGTCCTTGAAAGTGTCTCATCCCTCTCCCTCCCCCTGTGTCCTGAACAACATGAACTGCACAGCTCTCCTCTATGTGTTCTCCCCACCATAATTTTCTCAGGCTCATAGGGCCAAGCAGCCCTTGGACTGAACCATGAACCCAAATAAATCCCTTCTCTTTTAAGTTGATTCTATCAAGTATTTTGTCATACAGGTGTGCCTAAGTTAGGGTTTCTATTGCTGAGAAGAGACACCATGACCACAGCAACTCTTATGAAGGGAAAACATTTAGTTGGGGCTGGCTTATATTTTTAGAGGTTTAGTCTGTTATCATCATGGTGTGACATAGCAGCATGCAGTCAGGCATGCTGCTGGAGAAAGAGCCGAGAGCTCTACATCCTGACTTGCAGGCAACAAGAAGTGGTCTGAGTGCACACTGAACAAATTGTGAGCAAAGGAGACCTCAAAGCCCACCCTACAATAACATACTTTCTCCAACAAGGCCATAGCTGATTCAACAAAGCCGTACCCCCCTAATAATACCATTCCCTATGAGTTATGGTGGGCAATTACATTTAAAATACTACATAGTGATTAAAGTAACCAATAGTTGTATAATGTTACCTTAAGTGTTATGTATATATTTAAAGGTATGATGATTCCATCCTGTTTAGTCAAAGGTAGTCATTTTTATAGTTCCTTTATCTCCATCCAAACTCATCATCTGCTCTGTATGGCTCCCAGTTTCCCTAACCAGAAGGGATATCTTCTATCTTGAAGTTATTCTTACTGTGTGCCTCTAGAGTCCATGGTGTGAAGCTCCTCTACCCTCTTTGGATATGCTTCTCATCTCCATTAGATAACTGACCCCTCAGTAAGGCATTTCTCAGCAGTCTGGAGACCACACGGTGTCTAGTGATAACCACAGCTTTCCCCACCCTTCCACTGGAAAGTGTTAGCTCAATGTAACCCTGCTTGTGAGACCTGAAAGACAACTTTGAAGGCCACCCCTCAACTTCAGGCACTCAGAGTCCTCTTCCAAGATTCCCACAAGCAGATTCCCCCTGGCTTTGGCAGTTACTTCCATGTATATTCACTTTGTTACCTTTAGTTTTAGAATTCTAGGCTCTATTTTATCATTTAAACCTGTACATGTATTTGTCTTAGACATGCATGTGTAAGGCTGGCTTCACTGAAGTCAGGGATGCAGGGAGGTGAGGCTCACGGCACAGTTATGCCAAGAGTTACAGCTTGGTCTCCCACATCCTTGGAGCTCCTCTTCCCCTGGTTGTTTATCCTAGCTCTTTCACTGGTATGATCAAGCTCTTCTCCATCCCACTGTCTCTTCTCTTCTCTGCTCCTTCTTGTCTTTCTTCTCACTGTGTCTCAATTGGAGAGGTTCAGCGATTTCTATTTTTGCTTAAGTCTTAGCTCATGTCCATGAGCTCAGAATCTCATCACGAACCCAAGATATTATTGACACTATTTTCCCACATCAATCAGCCTCCTCTCCGAAATAATCTGGGGAAGATATTCTTTATTGAAGGGTATCCAAACAAAATCAAAGAAGTTGCAGAGACTGAAATAAAGAGAATAAACGGTTCCTTAAGAATAGGTCCCTGGTGAAAATGAAGGCTGAAGATCCTGTGCCTAAACCATCAACTTTGCTGGCTACAGGATTGATACCAGGAAGGAAGCAATATCTTAAGAAGATGTGTGAAAGAAGTTGGGTTGATATGACAGCACTGAATTTAAGACAAACACTGGAAAGAGTTGTTTTTAACCTTGTCATTTAGAAACATTGCCCCCCCCAACCCCCTGCCTGACAGAGTTTTCAAATTGCTGATTCTTCTTTCTCATTCCAGTAAAGAAAAAGGGTGTCATTGGGAGGAAAAACTTCTCTAGAGCAGATGGGAAGGAAATACAATTATTAACATCAGAAAAGTCCACAGGGTAGGGATAGAGCTATGAGTGTGTGCAGCCATGAGGGAATGCTAACCGGAAAAGTCTCTGCTTTGTCCTAGAATTGGGAAGGCATCTTGGAAAAGCATCCATTTCTGGTAGAATTTGTGGGATTTTTTGCCCCATAGTAAGATCTAGTTTTCTATCATATCTAGGTAGCTTATCCCAGCTTCCTTTTCTAGGTCTCTATGTACTTGTGCTTTGAATTCGCTTTGAAGCAGTTTGAATGTATCCTGCCAGTTCCCTCATTAAATGGATCAAACAGGCCTTTGGCAAGTGCTCACTGTATATTTGTATCAGATTCAAGGTTTTAAGTTTTGAAAATTCTCCTTTGACACCTGGTGATAGCAACATGTGTCCAAGGCTGAGAGTCACTGCTGCTGAGGGAAGCTGAGGTCCTGGAGGCTTTCACAGGGAAGCAATAGCTATCTCCATCCCAAGCAAACCACAGTGACTTCCTGAGGGCCTTTTATGAGTCCACCTGATCATAAGAATGAACACTTACTGAGTATTTAACATTGCAAGCATGATCCTAAAATGTTTATGAGCAGTATCAACCCTTAATCAATACATGGTCCTTGATAGGTATTCACCTTCTCTTGGTTTTACAGAAGTGAGAAATAAGACACAATGTTTAAACAACTCAACCCCCCACATAGGGAACTGGCTGTTACCTTTAAGCCAAAGGCATGCCATTCTTCGGGGACTCAGGAGATCCATTTTGAGGGTTATTTACTGGATTCTTGGTCCACATATTCATATTTGAAATTTTTGTTGTTGTTGTTCAACCCAAAGCAAGCCAAAAATTCATACTCTTACAATTGCTTTTGGGGAAAAGGTTTCAGCTTATTTTTCTCGAATTTACATGTTTGGAATTCACCTTCATGAGTGCAGATGGCTAGGATCTTGTCATGAGAGTATTGTGCACAAATCAGAGCAGGCAGCCAGTAAAGATTGGGATTGGTACTCAAGAGATGATGTTCATCATTGTGTCAGATTCTGGAATCCTTGTCCTGTAGTTCTTTGAGTTTCCAAAGCTCAAAAATGAAAAGCATAAAAATAAAAGGGAGAAAAACTACTTTCTTTCTAATTTAAACTCATACCCCAGATCGCCATTTGAGAGGTCAATCAGGAAGCATCTGGTGAGAAATCGTGTGTACACCGGGTGCTTTTTATACCATGAGCAAAGATCTGAGTTGTAAGTAACACTGGCAAGAAGAAACTGTAAGTTAAGATGCAAATCCAAACCGAGTGTTCGAGGTTCTGGTTTCCAGCCTGGTAATTGAATTTCCAGTTTATTATCCCTAATGTTTTTTAATGCGAGTTTGCAATTCAAGGAGAATGGAAAGCTGCTACTTCAGTTCTTTCCCCTCAAGCACTTCCAGGAATAATTCCTTTCCAGACCCAAGAAATTGTTTGGGGGGTCACAAGTACACTTTAACTTTTTCAAATTCTGGAAATACCTGTTCTAGGAATGCACTAAACCATGGTCTCACACAACACAGGGCTGGAGACCAGAGATCTGGAGTCCAAATTTGGTGCTGGAGCTTTTATAGAAAATTATGGAAAGCTAAGCACAGTGAGCTAAGAGTTATGTGTGGGCCGGGAGGTCCAAGAAGTACCGTCTTCTTGCTCAGAGGTGCAGATAAGAGGTAGAGACCACAGTTCAGATAAAATCAGCTGTCCTAACCCAGTTTGCACTCACAGTGGTCTATGACTTTTGGCTGTATCTGCAAAAGAATGCTAGAAGCTTCTGTTTACATTTCATTTTCTGTTAACTAACCTGAAGTAAGGCTGAGGGCCAAATCAGTTTGAAATTGTCTTTTTAATTTTAAAAAAGTATTTGTGTGTGTGTGTGTGTGTGTGTGTGTGTGTGTGTGTGTGTGTACATGTGAAGGACAGAGGATAGCTTGTGGGACTCAGTCCTCTCCTTCTACCTTTTTAGTTCTGAGAACTAGTCTCAGGTCACCATGTTTGGCAATAAGTATCTTTACCACATGAATCATCTGAAAGAGGTTTAAAGATGTCAATGATTTTATGATGCTAATAATAATGATTACAAAAGTGATAAGCAGTAACAATAGACATAAACATGAGAGTCAGCCATGTTGCAAGCTGTATTGAGTTTTATGTTTTATTTGTACTAAAACTGAACTCTCATAATAGCTGAAAGAGGTAGGTTATTGTTCCCAATCTTATATAGGGAAACTGAGGTTCATAAAATTCAAATAAATTTCCCAGGATGCCATAACTAGAATGGAAGCTTGGGTGAGATGCAGCCTTGAATCCCTGTACACTGTGTTGCAGACTAAAGACAGAAGCTCTATCACACCATGACCGCTATTGTAAGGTATAGTTTTGTCTTTCTCTAAGATTTATTTAAATATTTGTGCCAAGTGTGTGATGCATGTGTGTATGAAAAGGACATAAAGAAGGAATATCTTGTAAGTATTGAGTATTCAACCTAAAAATGCAAGAGCATAAGATAAAAATCAATGGTTTTCCTGATTTTCTGCCCCGCAAAAACTTCAAGTATGTTTTCTGATAGCTATTACCCAGAACTTTCCTTGATAATACTGAAAAGATAAAACTCAATACCTGTAAACAATAAAAATACTTTCATCTTTGCTTTTTTCCACTTGTTAATATTGGTGCTCTTTATCTATTTATTTTCCTCTAATTGTATTGAGATCAGACCATGCCTTACTCTAAATTATTCCATGATGCATGGAGTAGTAGTTTTGCAGTAGGTACTGCTCTCTATGAGACACCATCTTACAAAAACAACTTTGACTCCACTTGAAGGAGGAAGATGGTAGGGTCCAAGCAGACCTGCAAACTACACCATCTGTCGGACTCATCCAGCACAGAGTGATAAATGACTCATTCCTGGGAGTAAAGGGAGCCATCCTATAAATTTATGTGGGTGAGCTGAGACTATAGGGTTACATTCATACATTAAAATCATAGTTGGAAAACTAGGTCCAAGAAATTATCAGACACACAAGACTGAGTAGAGTTGAAAGACAGGCAGGAATCAAGTTGGCCATCTCAGTGGTGAGGACCAAGCTAAGCCAAAGCTCCAGAGAGTCCCCTACTTGTCTGTGTGTGATACACACATGGCATGAGTCAGACTGGTTGGGGCAAGGCCCTGCCATCACATAAAGTGGTGGACATCTAATCCTTTTTGACCCATCTGGACCTGAATCTCAACAATCTCTTTCCTATTCTTGGAATTTCACCGACAAGATGAACACCACAGTTTGCTTCCCACACCCTCATTCCAACAGCTCAAGCAGCAGCTTGCTCCTGGCACTGGTCAGTTTGTTATACTATCAATATACATTCTCAGCCCACTTCTGCAACATTTTAAACTAGATAACTTACATTTACTCTGTAAACCACACACACACACACACACACACACACACACACACACACACACAGATATTTACTATGTGCTGTGTGATGAGATAAATAATAGTAATCAAAATGAGAAGGAGCTGGAGAGATGGCTCAGTGGCTAAGGGCATTTGTGGCTCTTTCAGAAGACTGGGCCTCAGTTTCTGGGACCTAAATGATGGCTCACAACCGTCTACCACTCCAGTTCAGAAGATCTGCTGCCCTCTTCTGAATTCCATACATGCATTCAGGGAAAGCATTCATACACATAAAATAAATACTTTTTAAAAAATGTAATAATAGCACCTGCATTGACCTTGACCAGATAACCAGCATATTTTGGATTTTATGACCAATTGCTCTCATTGAAGCTACTGAATCTTGTGAATTTCTTGTTATTGAATAATTTCTATCATTGGTAGAAAGACAGAATATGTCCATCTATCTCTGCTTCTCGCACAATGTGCTCACAACAAAATTTCAGGAATCATTTAATATTCCACTATTTTATTTAACTAACTCACAATGGGTAATATTTTTTACAATTAAAAAATGAATGTGATGTATATTTTTATCCATGTTTTTGGTGACAAAAAATGATTCTCAAAGGCATTTCTGTAGGGGGTTGGTGGTGTGGCTTAGTGATAGAGCTCATAACTACTTCATGTGAGGCTCTTGACTCAATCTTTAACACTGAAAAACAAAAGGTATTTCTGCAGCTATTCTCTGGAAAAAAGGCTGGCTAACCCATCTTCCCACAACAGACACCCAAGTAGCATTCTTTATTGGATTCATTTATTTTCATATCCACTCACTGATTCTTCCTTTCTTCAGTGCCCTCAACTGGTAGAATGTATAAAGTCTGAATCAACTGGAACTTGCTTGTCCAAATTTCAAGTATAGAATACTTTCTTTGAATACATTATATGTTAAAACTGCAAAGACAAATAGAAGGTCAATACCTTCTGTTTTTACCTCTGACAGATGAAGGCAACAAACGCAACTGGGGCTTTGTGGTTCAGAGCTCTGGGATAAGAGCTTTAATCATGTTTGGAACCCACTAAAATACCACTTACTTAGTTTGGGTTTAAGCCATGACCTTCTATTGTTCAAAGGCATTTTCCTTTGTAATAATTCCATGGAAATAAAAACGACTTGAAAGTTGTATTTATTAAAGAGCCCAAAGGCATTTGAACCTCAATTTACATTTTTCTTTTTTATAGAAAAAAAACAAAGTATAAATGAATGTCAAACATTTGGCTTACATTTTTTTCAATGATTCATGCATGCTTTAAAACTAATGGAAATACTTTAGAAGAAACATGTTCCAAAACATATTAAGTGTATGTGACATAGGACATTTGGAGTAGATCAACAAAGCAACTGGGGGTTTGTGGCCTCATGAAGAGGAAACAAAGAATAACTGTCTGAACATGAGATTATGAAGACAAAATATTAGCTTTCTGAACCCCAAATCCATTCCTTTGTAGACCCACAACTTGAGGAGGGATGAATACTTCAAAATTAAGGAATATTACATGGTACTACCCTCTCATTTCATTGATACTTCTGTCGTAGTATTTCCGGGGGAAACTCAGCACACATGTCTACTCAACCCAGATAGGGAGCTTATGACAGACCAAAGTATGGATACTGCCAAAGTCTAATTTCATTAACCAATGGATTTCATTGGAGTTACTTACAGGAATATGGGTGAGAGGTTACTTGTAAGAGCATAGATGACCCAAAGACAGCTGTGTCACTAAAGCCCACTACAACATGAGTGACAGCTCACAAAAGCTCGGAACCTGGATCACACGGCACAGCCTTCAGGCAGCTCAACAGGATGGAGAGTGTCCTTTCCAAATGACTCAGTCTAAGCCTCTTCCAGGCACCTCAGCTGGTATCTGCTTCTTCCAGGTCTTTGAGAGAACTAGGCCTCACTAGGCCCCACTAGGCCTCATTCTAGCCAGTCTATATGCAGCGACCTCGACAGCAGGGCTGCTAGGGAAACTACACATACTACACATACCAGGCTCAGCCCAGCCACATGGTATCTTTCATATGGTAATGACCAAGTAAGGTCAGGGTCTGGGAATTTGTACAGGCCTGCCCCAAAATAGAAGACTATATATAGCACAGACCAGCCCCTCTAAGTAACCCTAACATACTAATATGATTGCCATTTGTTTAAAACTGTAGGATCCAGGAAGGGGACCTAAACTGGGAATGCCCACTCACTAAGACACGGAGACCGAGACTGCTGCAAAAGCATGAGGTTTATTGTTCCAGTGCGCACTGGGGTCCTCTGTACTCAAGACAGGAGCGACCCCAATCAGCAAAATCACACATCTTTTATAGGCATTTTGAGGCAGATTCAAGCAACAGGCTGAGTTGGTTATTGTTCATTGGTGGCCGGTGGTACCCTTCATCAATATTGGCTGGCCCCATATTCAGCTATCTTTTGGTAATTGGGTGGGGAACGTTCCTCCCCAATGCTCTCTCTCGGTTAGGTTATTTCTACGCTTAGTGAGTGGGAGATTGTTTATGAGAAGTCCTCAACCGCCCTGCATGCACCTGGTGTTTTTCACCCTGCCAAACATGGTCTGGGGTCTCACAAAACAATTGTAGTTAAGATGACCTAACTTTCTTACACACTCCCCTTAGTTATGCTTAAAAAGAGCCTCCACCTCCTTCTTAGGGTCTTTCACCATCTTGCCTTTGTGTGTGGTGACAGGCTCCAGCACGCTGGAATAATAAAATATTCTCGCTGATTGCATACGTGGATGGTGGTCTTTTGTGGAACTTCTGCAGGATCCTAACGAGTCTTGTCTCAGAATCTTCTCTGCAGCTTAGTTTTTCTGAGGGTGACTTTCAAAAGTATTTACTTCATATTCTTGGGATGCAGTGGCCTAGTGAATCTGATCAGTTTCAGGGACTTCCTGAGCTATTTTGAGTTGTTTATCTTCCAACATATGAGCTTCCCTGCTGGGTGGAATGTTTCAATCTTTCAATCTTTAAGGAAATTGCTACACAAAACCTCTTCTCTGTTAATAATCAGAGATATGAAAACAAACAAGAAATGAACGTTGTCTTAAAGTGAATTCTTAGACTGGAAATTCTATGTAGAAAGAAACAACAATGGTATCAGATGAATAGGTTATAACAGTGTCAGAGTAGAATTAAGAGGCTCATTCATTCTCCCTCAGTGGAATATGGGTGATAAAAATATATCAGTGGAGAAATTTTGCTCAGATTTCTGAAGAATGAGTAGGAGAAGCTGAAGAAATAATTTATTGAGGAAGCTGCAGCCTGGCAAATGCTACATAAAAGAGCTGAGATGTAGGAAGCCTTTCGTAATGGGAACCTCTAAGAATTGCATGTGTCTAGAAGGTAGAAAGAGTGGCTACTAAACTGAAAGATGGAAACTTATGCCTGTCCTTGAAGGCCAGTAAAGTTTATCACTGTTAAGTGGTGTTTGTTCCCCTGGGTATAACAAGATGCCATCTTGGAATTTGCCCCCGTAGCCATTGAAACTAGAGCAGGTCTGTGGTAATGGCAATGGAGGATATGACACTCTCTGGGCAGTGTTTTACAACCTGTGGGTGTCCAGTGATCCCTTTGAGGGTCCAATGACCCTTTAACAGGGGTTACCTAAGACCATCAGAAAACTAAGACATTTGTATTATGATTCATAACAGTAGTAAAAATACATTTATGAAGTGGCATCAAAAATAATTTTATGGTTGGAGGTTACCACATCTTGAGGAACTGTATTAAAGGACTAGAGAATTAGGAAGGTTGAGAACTACCGTTCTAGGGAGTGGCAGAAGACCCTCACCTAGGACTCCAGCTCTTACTTCCTCCCACAGCTTCCAGTAGTCTTGGGAGATGCTACATTATATAGGAAGCAGAGGGTTAATTCAAAGTTAAACTATATAATGAGCTTCCTTAAGGGTGTCATTCATTATGAGGGGGGACTTGATGTCTCTCCATGTTGTGGTGAGACCACTATGTGGTGGTCACTTACATTCTTTTGTTGTGGTTGTTGTTTTTCGAGACAGGTTTTCATTGTGTAACAGCCTTGGGTGTCCTGAAATTCACTTTGTAGACCAGGCTGGCCTTGAACTCTGCCTTCTGAGTGCTAGGATTAAAGGTATGTGCCACCACTGCCCGGCTGCTCACCTACACTTGTATAATCAACCGATCACTTATAGGGCTGTAAGAAAGCCCAATAAACTCACTCAGTTGGACTTTAGTGAGAACATGCTTTGACATGTTTGGTGCCCATGTGAGGTACTCAGATGGTTGTGTGCAACTCCCCAAGAAAGTTAATATACTCATTATTTCTGAGAAAAACAATTTATAAAGAGAACTTATTCTTTAGGTTGTGTTTTTTTAAAAAAAATATTTTTTATTGTTCAAATTAGGAACAAGCTTGCTTCACATGTCAATCCCTTCTCCCTCCCCTCTGCCCAATCCCCACCAGTACCCCACCCCATCCCCCCTCGGCTTGCCAGGGAGGGCGGGCCCTCCATGGGACTCCCCAAAGTCCACCACCTCATCCTGGGCCAGGCCTAGACCCTCCCCCATGTGTCCAGGCCTCGAGAACATCCCTTCACATGGGATGGGCTCTGAAAGTACCCTCTTACACCAGGGAAAAGTACTGATCCACTACCAGGGGCCTCACAGAATGCCGAGAGGCCTCCTCACTGATATCCACATACAGGGATCTGGATCAGTCCCCTGCTGGCCTCCCAGACAGCACTCCCTGTTTTTCATGCCAGCTGCTTCCATGGGTTTCACCAGCCTGGTCTCTACCTCCCTGATCCTCATTCCTCCCTCTCTGCTACTGGGTTCCAGAGTTCAGCTCAGTGCACAGCTGCAGGTGTCTGTCTCTGCCTCCACCAGCCACTGGATGAGGGCTCTAGGATAGCATATAAAGTAGTCATCAGTCTCATCATAGGGGAAGGGCATTCAGGGCAGCCTCTCCACCACTGCCTAGACTGTAAGTTGGTGTCATCCTTGTAGATCTCTGGAAATCTTCTTAGTGCCAGATCTCACCTCGGACCTATAAAGGCTCCCTCTGTTATGGTATCGCTCATCCTGCTCTCCTCTATTCTTCCCCCGACCCAACCTTTTTGCTCCTCCATTTCCTCCTCTCCCCTCCTCTTCACCTCTTCTCATTCTGCCAGCTCCCTCTCCTCTACCCTCATGCTCCCAATTAGCTCAGAGATCCTGCCCTTCCCATTCTCCGGGGGTCCATGCATTTTTCTCTTAGAGTCCTTCTTGTTTCCTAGTCCTTTGGTGACGAGGATTGTAGGCTGGTAATCCTTTGCTCTATGTCTAAAATTCATATATGAGTGAGTATATACCATGCTTGTCTTTTTGTGACTGGATTACCTCACTCAGGATGGTTTCTTCTAGTTCCATCCATTTGTCTGAGAATTTCAAGATTCCATTGCTTTTTTTCCTCTGAGTAGTACTCCATTGTGTAAATGTACCACATTTTCTCTATCCATTCTTCAGTTTAGGCATCTAGGTTGCTTCCAGGTTCTGGCTATTACAAAAAAACACTGCTATGAACATGATTGAACATATGTCCTTGTTGCATGAATGTGCATTATTTGGGTATATGCCCAAGAGAGGAATTGCTGGATCTTGAGGTAGACTGATTCCCATTTTCCTGAGCAACCACCATACTGATTTCCAAAGTGGTCTTACAAGTTTGCACTCCCACCAGCAATGGAGGAGTGTTCCTTTTTCTCCACATTCTCTCCAGCATAGATTGTCATTGGTGGTTTTAATTTTAGCCATTCTGACAGATGTGAGGTGGTATCTCAGAATTGTTTTGAGTTGCATTTCTCTGATGGCCAAGGATTTTGAGCACTTTCTTAAGTGTCTTTCAGCCATTTCAGATTCCTCTGTTGAGAATTCTCTATTTAATTCTGCACCCCACTTTTTAATTTCATTGATTGGTGTTTTGGTGGCCAGCATCTTGAGTTCATTGTGTATTTTAGATAATAACCCTCTGTCAGATGTGGGGTTGGTGAAGATCTTTTCCCAGTCTGTGGGCTGCTGTTTTGTCTTACTGACTGTGTCCTTTGCCTTACAGAAGCTTCTAAGCTTCAGGAGGTCCCATTTATTAATTGTAGATCTCAATGTCTGTGCTGGTATGTTCAGGAAGCAGTCTCCTGTACCAATTCCTTCAAGGGTATCTCCCACTTTCTCTTATAGAAGGTTCAGTGTGGCTGGATATATGTTGAAATCTTTGATCCATTCGGACTTAAGTTTTGTGCATGGTGATAGATATGGATCTATCCGCAATCATCTGCATGTCCAAATCCGTAGTGCCAGCACCATTTGTTGAAGATGCTTTCTTTCTTCCATTGTATAGATTTAGCTTCTTTGTCAAAAATCAGTTGTTCATATGTGTGTGGGTTAATATCAGGGTTTTCAGTTTGATTCCATTGGTCTATCTGTCTATTTTTGTGTCAATACCAAGCTGTTTTCGGGACTTTGGATCTGTAATAGAGCTTGAAGTCAGGAATGGTGATGCCTCCAGAAGTTCCTTTATCATACTGGGTTGTTTTGGCTATCCTGGGTTTTTTGTTTTTCCATATAATGTTGAATATTGTTCTTTCAAGGACTGTGAAGAATTGTGTTGGGATTTTGATAGGGATTGCGTTGAATCTGTAGATTGCTTTTGGCAAGATTGCCATATTTACTATGTTGATCCTACCTATCCAAGAGAATGGGAGATCTTTCCATTTTCTGGTATCTTCTTTAATTTCTTTCTTTAAAGACTCAAAGTTCTTACTGTGTGGGGGACCGAATAATTCTGTTATGGAATATTTTGAGCCCAGTCTCTAGCTCCTGTAAACATGGAGCACCGGAAAGCTCCAGCCCGCCATTGTATTGTTAATGCCAGTAGGGCTACTATTGTTTACCATGGCCGCAGGGTAATATGCCTCCTAATTTGCATCTCTATGCGCCTAAGCATCTGGATAGGCCCTCACCTGGGCAGAGAGATAGGTGTGTGAGAAGGTTAAGAGTTAGGGGCAAGTGACCAGAGGAGAGAAGAGAACAAAGAGAGATGGTTCCCTCATGGTCATGGCAGGACGGTTAAGAAACACCAGAAAAGATGGCTAATAAAGAAATGACTGTAGTTCTACAACATGGAACTGAGAGCTCCCTGAAGATGACAAGATGCCTGTGTTTGGTCTTTATCGCCTTTGGGTTGCTAGGAGCTTCCAGGTCCACACACCCCCACTCAGGTAGAACCTCATGGTTGTCGTGGGTTAAAGCGGAGACATGCCGAGCCACAACATTACTGTACAGGTCTTTCACTTTTTTGGTTAGTTTTACCCCAAGATATTTTATGTTGTTTATGAATATTGTGAAGGGTGATGTTTCTCTGATTTCTTTCTCATTGCATTTATCATCTGTATATAGTAGGGCTACTGATTTTTTTGAGTTAGTTTTGTATCCTGCTACTTTTCTGAAGGTGTTTATTAGCTGTAGGAGTTCCCTGCTAGAGTTTTTCGGGTCACTTATGCAGACTATCATATCATCTGCAAATAGTGAAAGTTTGACTTCTTCCTTTCCAATTTGTATGCCTTTTGTTGTCTTATTGCTCTAGCTAGAACTTCAAGTCCAATATAGAAGAGATATGGAGAAAGTGGACAGACTTGTCTTGTTCTTGATTTTAGAGGAATTGCTTTGAGTTTCTCTCCATTTAGTTTGATGTTGGCTGTTGGTTTGGTGTATATTGCTTTTATCATGTTTAGATATGTTCCTGTTATTCCTGTTCTCTCCAAGATCTTTATCATGAAGGATGTTGTATTTGTCAAGGGCTTTTTCAGCATCTAGTGAAATGATCATGTGGTTTTTCTCTTTCAGTTTGTTTATATGGTGGATTACATTGATGGATTTTCGTATGTTGAACCATCCTTGCATCCCTGGGATGAAGCCTACTTGATCATAGTGGATGATTTTTCTGATGTGTTCTTGGATTCGATTCGCCAATATTTAGTAATTGTAGCCTAATAAAAAGAGTTTGGCAATGTCCCTTCTGGTTCTATTGTGTGGAACAATTTGAGGAGTACTGGTATTAGCTCTTGTTTGAATTTCTGGTAGATTTCTGCAGTGAAGCCATCTGGGCTTTTTTTGGTTTGGAGACTTTTGATGACTGCTTCTATTTCATTATGGGTTACAGGTGGATTTAAAGTGCTTATCTGTTCTTGATTTAATTTTGGTAAGTGATATCTATCCAGAAAATTGTCAATTTCCTTTAGATTTTCGAATTTTGTGGAGTACAGGTTTTCAAAGTATGACCTGATGATTCTCTGGATTTCCTCAGTATCTGTTGTTATATTCCCTTTTCATTTTTGATTTTGTTAATTAGCATGCTCTCTCTCTCTGCCTTTTGGTTAGGTTAGATAGAGGTTTCTCTATCTTGTTGATCTTCTCAAAGAAGCAACTCTTTGTTTCATTGATTCTTTGTAATGTTTTCCTTGTTTCTACTTTGATTTCAGCCCTCAGTTTGATTATTTCCTGGTGTCTACTCCTCTGTGGTGAGTTTGCTTTTTTTGTTCTAAAGCTTTCAGTTGTTCTGTAAATTATCTAGTGTGACTATTCTTCAGTTTCTTCATTTGGGCCCTTAGTGCTATGAACTTTCCTCTTAGCACTGCTTTCAAAGTGTCCCATAAGTTTGGGTATGTTGTGTCTTCATTTTCATTAAATTCCAGGAAGTCTTTAATTTCTTTTTTATTTCTTCCTCAACCCAGGAATAGTGCAATTGGGTGTTATTCAATTTAAATGAGTTTGTAGGTTTTCTGCAATTTGTATTGCTGTTGAATTCTAGCTTTAAAGTGTGGTGATCTGATAAGATACAGGGGGTTATTTCAATTTTTTTGTATCTGTGGAGGTTTGCTATGTTCCCAAGTATGTGGTCAATTTTAAAGAAGGTTCCATGTGGCACTAAGAAGAAGGTATATTCTTTTGTGTTTGGATGAAATGTTCTAAGATGTCTGTTAATCCCAACTAGGTCATAACTTCTGTTATATCCTTTGTTTCTTTTACAAATGTGGGTGCCTTCGTATTTGGGGCATAGATGTTCAGGATTGAGAATTCATCTTGATGGATTTTTCCTGTGATGAGTATGAAATGCCCTTCTTCAACTCTTCTGATTGACTTTTAGTTTGAAGTCTAATTTGTTAGATATTAGGATTGCTACACCAGCTTGTTTCATGGGTCCATTTGATTGGAAAATCTTTTCCCAATCCTTTACTCTGAGGTAACGCCTGTCTTTGAAGTTGAGGTGTGTTTCTTGTATACAGAAGAAGGATGGATTCTGTATTCATATCCATTCTGTTTGCCTGCATCTTTTTATAGGCAGGTTAAGACCATTGACATTGAGGGATATTAATATCCATTGATTGTTGATTCTTATTTGTTTTGGATTTATTGTTGGTGGTGTCATTATGTGTGGATTTTGCCCTCCTGTTTGGTAAAGTTTCCTATGTTTTTGTGAGTGTAATTATCTTCATTGGGTTGGAGTTTTCCTTCCAGAACTTTCTATAGGGCTGGAATTGTGGATATATATTGTTTAAATCTGGTTTTGTCATGAAATATCTTGTTTTCTCCATCTATAGTGATTGAAAGCTTTGCTGGGTACAGTAGTCTGGGTTGGCATCCGTGGTCCCTTAGTATTTGTAGGACATCTATCCATGACTTTCTAGCTTTCAAAGTTTCCATTGAGAAGTCAGGTGTAGTTCTCATAGGTCTTGTGAGAACACATAAGTTTTGTGTTTTGATTATTATGTGGCAAGGGGACTTCTTTTTGTAGTCTATTTGGTGTTCTGTAAGCTTCTTTACTTTCATAGGCATATCCTTCTGTAGGTTGGGTAAGTTTTCTTCTATGATTTTGTTGAATATGTTTTCTGTACATTTGAGCTATATTTCTTCACCTTCTTCTATATTTATCATTCTTAGGTTCGGCCTTTTCAGGGTGTCCCATATTTCCTGGATATTTTGTGTTAGGGATTTGTTGGACTTGAGATTTTCTTTGGTTGATGACTGTATATCATCCAGGGAGTCTTCAACAACTGAGATTCTCTCTTCCATCTCTTGTATTCTGTTGGTATACTCACATCCTTAGTTCCTGATCATTTATCTAGCCTTTCTATTTCCAGCATCTCCTAATTCTGTGTTTCTTTTATTGTTTCTATTTCAGCTTTCTTGCCTTGAACTGTTTTGAGTGCTTCCTTTACTTGTTTGGTTGTTTTTTCTTGGCTTTCTTTAGATTCTTTGAGAGAATTACTTATTTCTTGAATTTTTTGTTTGTTTTTTCTTCTATTTCTTTAAGAGATTTTCTTGTTTACTCTTTAAGAGTCTCGAACATAAAGTAGTTTTTAGGTCTGTCTTTTTTTCCTCTGTGTTGAGCTTTTCAGATCTTGTTGGTGTGGAGTCCCTAGACTCCAATATGACACAGGTGGTGTCATATTGGTCTTTCTGTTGATGAGTGTGTTCTTATTCTGTCTTCTTCCCATCTCTTCTTCCAGTGGGTGAAGTTGGGGTCTCTATATCTCTTCTTGTCACCCGGTGCTGTGTGTGGGCCCATACTTCAATATCTGCAGCTCTGGATGGTCTTGCCTCTCCTGGTAGTCTCCTCACTCAGCAGAGGTTAGGGCAGTGGAGGGGGAAGGAAGAGTAAGGTGTTTCCAGAGTCAGAGAGATCCTCCCTGTCTGGGAGGGTCCATTCTATGACAGGTGCAGGCCCAGAGAGATTGGGGCAGGTGATGGCAGGTATTGGGCAGGAGTTGGACGGGGCAGAGGGTAGACTCACCTCAGCAGAGGTCAGCTTGGCCTAGGTTGTGATTTAATAGATTTTAGTCCATGGTTGCTTGTTCCAGTACGCTTAGCAGCAGAAGAACATGAGAGAGGTTCCTCACCTCATGATGGACAGGAAGAAAAGAGTGCAAAATAAGTAGGGTCAGGTCAAACCTTCAAAGCTATGTTCCCCTGAATTAGTTACTTGCCTTCAAGGTATCACCTCTGAAACCTTCCTGAAGAATTTCCCATCAGTTAGCAACTAAAAGAATGCCTCAGACAAGTGACCATGGGCTGATCTGATCTGCGAAATTCTTCAGTTGAGGTTCCCTCTTCCCAGGTGACTTTAGGTTTATGTCAAATTGATAATTAGAGCTAACTTTGACATAGGTAACAACTATAGGACAATAATATATTACATACTGTAATGCTACCAATTTTTAAAAGTTATTTTTACAATACATTGTGATCAAGTTCTTTTCTCTTCCCCAATTCTTCCCAGATTCCCCTCCACCCTTCCTACCCACCCAGATATTTGTGTTCTGGATTTTCATACTCTATCTCTCTCTCTTGTAAGTCTAGTCTACTAGAGTCAGTACTGTCTCTGGGGAGGAGGGGCCTGGCTTGTATATAAGAAAACTAGCTGAGCAAGGAAGTAACCAAGTGAGCAGCATTCATCCATGGCCTCTTCTTCCAATCACTGGCTTGAATTTCTGCCCTGACTACCCTCCAGAATAGACTGAAGGCTATAAGCTAAATAAACCCTTTCTTTACCCCCTCAAAACAAGCAAAACATGCAATAGCCTGAATGCTACACCATCTTGAAGTTTCTTCCATTACTTCAAATGTTGTGGTTTTATTCTTTCTTTGTTTTTTGAGATAGGATCTCATTCTGTACCCCAAACTGAGCTGTAACTCACTAGGTAATCCAGGCTGGACACAAATTCAGAGCAATCTTTCCTCATTTTCCCACGTGCTGAGATTACAGGTTTGAGCTACTCATTTAGTTACAAAGTTAGTCTCTTGAAAAGTCTATTACATGAACAAATGGAGATAAATTCTCTGTCAGAACTAAGCATGCACAGGCTCTGGTCCAGCTCCTAACACAACCCTCATTTACGCTTGGCATTTAATAAGCCTGACCTTTTCTGTCCACATTCCTGTCAGCATTCTGATCTTCTTGATTCCTAGAAGATGCTCCCATTACGGTCTGCAAACTGCATCCTAAGTTTTTTCTAATCTACTTCTCCAGGTCCCCCCCATCAACCAGTCCCAAAAGCTGAAAGTCCAGATTGTGAAACATTCATAGCAACTCACCTAATATATATATTGTGTGTAGGTTGTTGTCAATACCTATGAAAGCCAACTCAAAGAAAGGATTATTTATTATTTATCTATTATTTAATTATTTTAGAACTATTTTATTTATTTACTATTTACTTATTTTCATGCATAGTTTCAGATATTTAACCCATTGTCCTTTGTCCCATGTGCTTGGCAGACATCATGGTGGAGGAAGCATACAGTATGTGGCAGACACTGAAGCAGAGAACAAAGGAGGGATAGGGACAAGATATAAGCTTCAAAGACATCCCATTCAACTTACCTCCCCCAGTTATATGGATTCCTCCAAGGTTTTCAGAGCCTCCCAAAGCAGCACCATGTGTTTGAAACCCAGTAGTCAACACATGAGCCCAAGGAGTGGTGTTTCAAACACAGACCATAAAACTACGCTACAGCATCTGAACTTTATTGGGAGGAGCCATAAAGGGTTTTGAGGAGAATGGTTTTGTTCTAGAAAGACTATTTTTAGCCAATCAGGAGTGGTGAATGCCTTTATTACCAGCACTTGGGAGGCAGAGGCAGGGTGATCTCTGTGAGTTCCATTCCAGTCTGATCTACAAAGCAAGTTTCAGGACAGCCAGAGCTATTATGCAAAGAAACCCTGTCTTGAAACTCCCACGAAAAAAGAAAGAAAGAAAGAAAACCAAAAGAAGAAGAAAGAAAGAAATGTTATTTTTAGGCTGTAGGGACAAAATAGACCTTTAAAAGGCAATGCTGGAGACCAGGGTATCATATAAATTATTGTGAAATTCCATGAGATATTGTGAAATGCAGTTCTAAAGGATTTTTATTTGGTGGGTGGTGGATAGATCCAAAGAGTGAATATGAGGCCTGAATGTGGTCAAGAGTAAGAGAAGAGGGGACAGGAAAGATTTGTCAGCAGTCAAAAACACTGGCTGTTTTCCTAGAAGTTCCAGGTTCAATTCCAAGCACCCACATAGTAGCTCATAACCACCTATGGCTACAGTTCCAGGGGCTCCTACACCCTTTTCTAGCCTCCGTTGGCACAGTGCACAGGTACACACGCAATGAAATGTCCACACACACTTTTTTTTTAAAGAGTACCAAAAGCCGGGCGTTGGTGGTGCATGCCTTTAATCCCAGCACTTGGGAGGCAGAGGCAGGCAGATCTCTGTGAGTTCGAGGCCAGCCTGGTCTCCAGAGCAAGTGCCAGGATAGGCTCCAAAGCTACACAGAGAAATCCTGTCTCAAAAAACCAAAAAAAAAAAAAAAAAAAAGAGTACCAAAAGTGGCATGGTGTCCTCTGAGTCTTTTACATGAACTTGAAAGCTCAACTCCCTGTGTTGACAGGAAGCAACCACCTGGGTAAGACACAATGTCACCTGTTGAAAGGACAGCAATTTAGTGTTGCTACATTTTCCTTTAAACATGAATAGAAGGCTGTTGAAATGAAACATTAATGACTGATCCACAGTATGTTAAAGATATTGAATAATCTTTTAAGATCAAATGTTAAAGACTCTCAGCAGACTCTATAGTATAAAAAAGGAAACTCTCACAAATCTATATTAGACAATATCACACCCTGGGGAAGATATGAGAAAATGGAAGCTCATTCTTACTGCTGGTTTGAATGTACATTGGCACAATCTACAGACCTGGTTTTTCTGCATAAATACAAAAGTAACTCTGGTTGGCACACACTTATATACCAGGTCATTTATTAAATATCAGCAACTTTAGTAACCTGATATGATCTGAATATTACCATGTTTGTAATATATCAACAAATTGTGAAGCATTCATGATAAAATACTATTCTGTTGTTTGAATGAATAAACTAGATCTAATTTTATTGTTAAAATAGATAAGTCTTGCAAACCATAATTTTTAGCAAAAAGTTAAGTTGATAAAAATTTACCAGTGATATTAAAACAACATATCATAGTCAGAGCAATCCAGAACAAAAGGAGCAAATTGCAAAAAGCTCTAATATGTGATTTCAAGTTGTACTACAGAGTAATAGTAATAAAAATATAAATCAATGTAACCAAAGACCCAGACTAACCTACTCAGCTAGAGCCATCTTGTGTTTAGGGAACATGCTAAAAATACACATTGTAGCAAAGAGTCTATTTAACAAATGGGGCTGGATAGTCACATGTAGAAAAGTGAAGCTGGGTCCTGTAACTCATCCAGCACAAAAATCTATTCAAAACAGAACAAAGACCTTAATGTAAGATCTGAAACTTCGTGTTACAGTTGATAGAATAAAGCATTTCTAGATGTAAGCATAGGCAAGAGCATTCTGAAATGGACTCTACTAGCACATGAAATAATAGCAAGAACTGACAAATAGAATCACAGGGATTCAAAAAGCTTCTGCAAAGAAAACAGCTGAGCAAAGACACAGTCTACCCAATGAAAGAAAATCTGTGCCAGCTACACATTGATAGGAGATCAATATCTAGAATATATAAGCAACTCAAGAAATTAAATGCCAAAAATGAATAATACAACCAAATAGGCAAAGGAAATGGATGGACGTTTCTCAAAAGATGTATAAATGGCCAATAAATGCATGTAAAATGATCAACATTTTGAGACATAATAGAAATACAAATAAAGCCCATACCAAGAATCTAACTCACTACAGTCATATCGTTATCATTAAAGAAACAGAAACATAATTATATTTTAATTGAATAAGAGTAAAATAATAGTAATAACATAATATAATAATAACAATAAAAGGAAAACAGAAATAAAATGCTAGTGAGGCTGGTGCACTCAAGAGGGAAGGAACCCTATGTACGGCTGGTGAGAATGTAAATTAGTACAGTCACCATGGCAACCAATATGGCGGTTCCTTAGAAAACTAAACAACAGAACTACTGTATGATCTAGCCCTAACACCCCCAGGAATATATTTGAAGGACTTTAAGTACCACAGGACAGAGACCCCTGACTGATTATGTTATTGGAGCAATACCAATTGTTAAGGTATAGGATGAATTTAGAGATACATTGCCAATGAAGCGGTAAAGAAAGTGTGACATATATTCAGTGGCATTTATTCAACCACAGAGAAATTATGTCATTTGAAGAAAAATGGAACCAGAAATTATTATATTAAGCAAAATAATACAGAATCAGAAAGAAAAAAAAAACATGTACTTTCTCTCACACTTGAAGCCCAGGTTATAAGTGTATATGTGTTATATGCAAATGTTCATGTGTGTGTGTGTGTTCACATGTGCCTGCAAGTGTGTGTATGTGTGTGCCTGCAGAGGCCAGAGATCAGTATCATGTGTCATTCTTAGTCACTCTCCACTTTGTTTTTGAGACAGGATTTCTCAGACCCATGTGACTGGAGCACACTGGTTTGGCTAGACTGGCTAGCCAACAAGCTTCAGGAAAACTTTTGTTTCTGCCTCCACAGCCCTGTGGTTGCAGGATGTTCTGCCACATCTGGCTTTTGGTGCTTCAAGCACTTTACCCACAGAGCCATATCCTCGTCCCCTCCATATTAACAGTTCTTATAGTTTATTTATACTTCTCTACTTAAAAATGCTTCCTAGTAAAAAGGCCAAGGGGAAGCTGAGAATACAACCTTTGCTATTGTGTCAATCAACTACAGAATTCACTATACTCAAGAGTAACAGACAAGATGGATAAAATAGGCCCTTGTCCTTATGCATTCCATATCTGTTCAGGCAACATAATACAAAAGTGTGGGACCCTGGAGGGAGACAGATTGAATTGAAACACAGACTTAGGAAAATTTGGTTTGAGTCTAAGGTTGATCTTGACTCTGGAGGGCAACAACCCTGAGAAGCTACATTTCCTCCTGCCTAGGAGGAAGATTTGGCAGAACTCTGCCTGAAACACTGTAAACCTGCAGAAGGGGAAGGGATGATGTCACGGGACATGCTCTCAGTGAAAATTTTACTATAACTTGAGCACTCCTAGTGAGTGCTGTAATATAGTATTGAGAACATCATCTTTAACACCTCCCAGTGTGTGTCACTTTCTGTTAGTGGCCCCATGGAATAGGAGAGCAGGCTGTCCACAGACACTGCCTGCTCTGTCCTTACCCTGTTTGCTCTCTCAAAAGCACACCCATTTTGTGGCCACAAATGCATCTGTCTCAGTAGCTCAGAGGGAAGCCAGGACAAGGGCCAAACAAAATGAAGCAATCCAGAGGATTCCTGGCCCAGACACTGGTGTCTGAGTTCTTGTAGACTCAGATTGTCCATCACACTCTTTGTGAAAACATGGTCTCTTTCCTTTAAGGCAGCCTAAAGTTTTCATGACACATTGTAGGCATTACAGGGTGACAGATAGCTGACAACAGCACTCCACAATACTCACACACCCTTATGTCATGCCTGAGAGAAACTCTGGTTATATGAAGCCTCTGTCCTCACAGTGTCAAAAAGGTTTTGAGATCTTGGGAAAACTGCTTTTTCACTTGAGTAGGCTTTCTTGCCAAGTGTCCTATGCTTGTTGCTTTTCTTCAAAACCGTGCAAAGTATTTGATATTATATTACAAGAACCAGAGCTCCAGTTTCCACTGTAGCCCATCATTAGTAATTACTGTCTTAATTGACTTTGACAGCTAAGCAGTCCTTCGAGTCCCAATCATGATTATCTATATGCTACATCACAATCCAAACCACAGATACAAAGAATCTCTGGTGAAGAAGGAGATGTTAGTAGATAGTGTTGTCTAACTAATATTACTCTAGACCTGCCCCTGGACCCATCCTATGTTTTCCTAAATCTGTCCTTAGATTTGCTTTGTCCAACTCCAAGAACCCACTTTTGTATAATATTACCTGAACAGATATGGAAATCTTAGAGATAGGGGTATATTTTTTTCATCTTACTGGTTACTCTTGAGTGCAATGCATCATATAGTTGACACGATGTTAGAAGAAGAAAAGAGCTCTCAGCATTAGAATGTCCAAAGAGCCTAGAATAAAAGGGAGCTTCCTTTGGCCTGGGTGCTGTGACCTGGTTAAGTTCTAATGGAATGTGGACATTTTATGTTTGAAAGAACATGTGAAAAGCACAGAACAAGATTGCTGACTTATTGGCCACCAATAGCTTCTAGGAGATGAGGGAAGCCTGACATGCAGTTGTATACCCACTGGCGAGCCCTGATGCTTCCAAACTCAGGCTTATGCAGATGGCCCTAATAAACTCGGTGGGACACTGAACAAAATTCAAATGAGTAAATAGTGGGTCAAGAGTTATAAGGAAGAATGGGGACTGGTTGGGGTGTGAGGGAAATAGGAGAGGGTAAGAGGAGAGTAACCAGAGTATATAGTATACACGTGTGAAACTGTAAAAGGACAGCATTCACTAGAATGGGGAGAGGTCAATGCAAGTATGATGTGTATAGATCTAGAACATTGGATTTGGGATGCCACAGAGTTATTTATTGTGTATTCACTTAACAATTCATAAAACTAGCTGCACATAAAACGTACTTAGCATCTAACAATTACTACACTGTGTGCAGTCTGTATCCTTCCACATGCTACTAACTGTGGAGCTTCTGGGATAGTTGCTGATGTTGGGAGATTGGTTGTGGAGTCAGGACTCCACTGTGTGTTAGTATCACATAGTGTCACTAATGCTGACTTCACTATTTTATACCCAGCTCTGTCCTCTTACACTGAGAGTTGCACATCACCACTGCTGTATATTATCCTGCAAGGAACAGGACACACAGTGTTCTCCTTCACTCCCTCATTTTATCACCATTCATAGTCCTCAAGGACTATCTCTTATTTAGTTGATTAATTCACAGAAATTATTTTAGAGTTCCCCATATCTTCAAAATACAGGTTTGCAACTGGCTAAGGCAGAAGGCTGTGATAAGATCCGAGTGGTGCTGAACAAACACACCCACTCAGCCCTCGAAGGGCTGCCCATGTCTTTAATTTCCCTTTAAACCATTCCAAATCATTTAAGTCTTCTAAAGAACAAACACCTTCATGACTATGTGTACACCTTATTACAGTTTTGGTCTGGTTTGTTATTTAATGTGCTATAAACCAAGATTAATTACAAATGTTCTTAATTTCTATTCTCCTCTGCTTTAAGGCAGAAGGTGCAAAGAGGACTTGTGACATATCTTCGGACAGCATTAATGGGCAGTTTAGAGGTAAGCTACTGTGGTACACATAGTTTTGTTCCAAGAGAACCCTGCAATGGTGCTGTGATGAAAATAGTCCAGTACCAACAGAGACTTGCATGGCTTCAAGCAGTACTTACTAGAAACAGACATTGGTGCTTTTCGAGGGAATGTGATTTTTAAAGAACCATGAACTCACTGCAGGCAAAATGTTGGTTTTGTACACTTGAGTGTATTTAACCTTTGGAATACTGGCTATGCTAAAGTAACATGAAAAGTGGTGCTTATTTAGTAACATGAGACAAAAAGAAAGTATAAGAAGTTGTCCTCTAAGTCCTTGGATGGCCAAGGACTAGGCTCCTCTCTCTAAGCCTGTGCCTAGAATTTTACTATGAATTCTTTGGAATTCTTAGACCTATGTTGTGGATTTCTTTCTCAATCACTATTCTCCACTATGTCAGTCAATGGAGAATAGGAGGAACTTAAAATAAAGTTAGCAGGATAAGGGGATGTCACTAGAGTCTGGTGGTCATCTAGAGAATCACTGAACTTGTTCCCTGGGAAGGACAAAGAATTGAACAAGACCCAATCAGAGAAAATAAAAGTGACAGCTTTACTGTTTGGGATGGGAGAGGCTGAAGGCCTTGAGTCCTCTAAGCAGACTCTGACTTGACTGCTTTAGAGGATCGCTGGCTTCTCTAACCCCTATTGCTCCTGCTTAGGTCTCTGTCTCTGTCTCATTTCTTCTCACAATGTCTTCTGGGAATAAAGCCACTGTCACAGGGAGATGCTTTAGCTGTCATTGTCTACTCATGTCCCTTTAACTCTCTAGGAAGACTTGACAATGTCAGTGATCGGAGAGGTAAGATGCTCAAATGCTTGCAGAACTCCTTGGTTCCTTTTGAACTATTGGGACTGAACTGACAGAAACAGTTTAAGAGGTCAAAGACTTTAGCCATCAATATTAGTCTTCCACAGAGGGCAAGGCATGGCAGAGAAGCCTGGTCTATGGTAGCAGAAAAAGTGGTGAAGGCTGTTCACATCACAGAAGACAAGGAAACAGAGCATAATGGGAATCATAGATGGGATGACTTTCTAAAGAACACCATTAGGGATTCACACTGACAGCTGGGCCCCACTTCTAAAGACTTCATAGCTGCCTGCTATGACATCACTAACTGGACAACATGCATTCAAAGCATAAGCCCTTGGGGGATATTGTAGATTCGAAGCACAGTGAGGATGGAAAATGCCTTACACCAAAACAAGGAAAACCAACTTATTATGGGAACAAAATCAAATGGATGAAGGCATGCATCCTCCATCACTGAAGGTCTTTGTACCAATGAAGTCCAATAAATCATCAATCCACTAAAGGCTGAACTATAATACTCTGTAAATTCCATACACACTGGAGGCAAATTGAACAAAGTAAACGCTAGAGAGGTCAGAGGGCCTGGAGATGAAACGTGGAATAATAACAAAGACAAATTCTCCTCCTTTAGTGTATGCTCTCTAAAGTGAAATTGCCTTTTCACTATCTGAGCAGAAAAGGAACTATGTCATTTAACATGTCCCACTGATGGGCATCAGATGTAGCTCTTGAGAAGCAGAGGGACTGTGAGGTTTTGAACACCTTACAGAGATACTATAAACCATCTCCACACCCATCATGCCTGTAAGGAAGAGTTAAAATGCACAGCTGTGTACACCAACTGGAGGCCCAATGTAGCAGGAGCTTACACAACAGGACACTGAAAACCAAGGTCTAACTAAGTTTTTATTTCTCAAGCCTTTGTCCCAAAGGGCTGTTTTAGTGTTTTTAGAATGTTTGTGCTCAGGGCTATTTTAATGTTTTAGAATGTTCATAACACACACACACACACACACACACACACACACACACACACACACACACACACACACACCACATTATTTAGTTTAATTAAGGATTTCTTTTCCCTTGCACAGGGGTAAGGCTCTGGGCTATAGAAGATACACATCCTTTTGTAGTTTAGATGCCCCTAATTGCTGTTGGATGAATTACTCATACAGACCATTACACAAAATACAGTTCTGAACTTCCCAGCCAGTGCCATATACCCATGAATTTTAAGCAGGGCTAAAAACCAACTTGAGTCAACTGAAGCAGATGTCACTTGAGGAACATTGTGAGAATAAATAGATAAACAACTTTGAATGAACAATTGTATGCAGAAACTTGGAAGGGGCTGCTGGAAGTGGGGTCCCCCAAAGCAGAAACCTCATCAGCATCTCAGTGACTTACCTCTGGGTAGCAGGTGTGTCAAGAAGCTGACCTACTCAGCTTTTCAAGGTGACCTAGTGGACTTGAGAAAGGCAGAGCCTTGGGCATTGCGCCCACGGCCATCCACAGGTCTGTCCCCACCCTTAACTCATGGGGCCTACTTCCATATAGTAGAATGCCCAGAAAACTTAAATACCCATGGAGCCAGTTCTGCCTTGTGCCACTGAAGACACATTATTCCACATTACTTTAAGCTAAACCTGAAGGGATGTTAGAACACACTTCGTGTCCCTAACTCTCCAAGGGACTTTAAATCTTTTACCCAATTTGTACCTCAAAACAACTGTGGAAGGTAAAGCAGGTTTTATTACACTTGCCTGGCAGAAAGAGCAAATGGAGAAATATTATCTTTGTCATTTTAAAATGAATGTACCTTTCTTTCTCTTTCTCTTTCTTAATCTCCTGCCCCCATCTCTACTTCCACAAGAAAAAAAAAATCAAATGAGATGCTCATCTTTTCCCAGGATCATTTTTAATGTGACAGCTACGCTTGTGAGGGCTGATCACATACACAAAAGGAATTCCAATGCCACTTAGGGACTTTTAGGCAATATTCTACAAGTATCAGACAGCTAAAACTAGGGAAAGTACTTGTAACATTGATACAGACTGTTGTTCTGATCATGGCTCCCAAACTGCTCATTTATCAAGAGACCTGCATAATTACCAGATGCTAAGGTATGTCACGGAGAGATATTTATAATCGACTCAATGACAATACTCACTGCCTGTGAAGACTAACATGGTTTGACAAAGAGATGTTGATGCTCTGTGTTTAAAAGTCACATCTGCCACATTTGGGCATCAGAAAGAACTGGAGGCAGACAAGTTCAGACTATAAGGAACTGGGGACACCAAAGGTGTTTGTCCTACTTACTTAAATTAAAAGCTAATTGGGCCAGAGCTACAGGCAACTCCAAGATTACAAAACAGAACACATTTTATTTCTCTTCCTCCTGGTTTGAATTCTCTAGAAACACAGACATATGCTCTTGACTGAATCATATCGTTATTAAATAAATAGTTGAACAAACAACTACAGATGACATCCATTATTAATAATGGAATAGGGTTTTCAAAGTTCATGTCTCCTGTACCATAACCCGTTACCAAACACAGACCACAGTTTTATTCACAAGTTAGAGCATGCTTACAAATTCCAACCTGCTGCCTGGAGGTAACACCCACCACCTCTGACATGGTCCCTTAGCACCTCAGAGCATCACCTACATTTCATGTGTTCCATTGAAGGCAGGTATTTTTTTATTATGACTTTGCAAGCAAATAAATAGGTACACCTAGTAAAACTGTCTACCCTAGAAAATCACAATCCATAGCTTTGCTGAAAAATTTTTTTTCAGTCTGCTGGTAGGAGTTTCAGGTTCTATAATGCGGTGTGATTCAGCTGCTTCCAGTGTCAGAAGAAAAGAGGTACCTAAGCAGTTAAAAACCTACCATGGACACTGAAAAAGGGAGTGGCAAAAGCGAGGACCACATTTGCTCATCCTAGCTGATACCACATTAGTCCCTTTTATCTACAAATGCTGTCATTGGCTGTGGAAATGAACCTACACGTTAGCCACCCCCAGAGATGAACATAAATACACCAGAGATACCTCATGTGGAGTCACTCATTAAATTACCCAAGTGATCTAGCTTTTCCTTTAACTAGATAGCAAAGGGTGCAATGTAATAATGGTAACAACAAAACATCAGCTTCCAGAATGTGTGACCCCTGCCCCCTCCTTGCTCCTCTTTTCTGAAAATCAAATCTGAATGCTGTGTCTTCTCATGCATCTTAGAGATTTATTCATGAGTCACAGCTGAATGCTCTCTGTGTTTGTATTTATGTGAACAAGCACACATGAAAAAAATAAAAAGAATGGGTTCCATTATCTCCATAGATGTGTGTTTGTCAGCATGTGAGACATTCACCATCCTAGACAGTCTAAATATTCAGCTACTCTTTTAAAACCATCAGTCAGCCATTGTCAGACACACAGCCAAAGTGTAAGCAATGACCTTTAGATGTGTCCCTGCTCCTATTAAACACACACTGCAAAACAGAAACAAGCTGGTATTGGAAATCTCCGTGATATAGGCTTAAAAAACTATTTTATTTCAAGTGTAATCTACCCAGTGTACCCATAATAATTTTATTAGTAATAACAATAGATTGAGACATTATTGAAAGAATTTTTAGCAGGTAATCCATTCACTGCACACTCACCATCATCTCTAACACACACACACACACACACACACACACACACACACACACACACACACACACACACACACACACGATTACACTTAGGACATACCTGCATGAGCCAGGAACTCCAATCTTGATATCCTTGATCACATATGTAAAGTCCCTTTGGCATATAAATGACTGGTCACTGGCTCTAAGAATTTAGTCTTCCCTCTCTTAGCAGACCATTGTCTAGTCTTCCACAGTCAAGGACAGAGGATTGATTGGCCTTGCTTTTAAAATTAGGCACCACTCAGAGACAGTGGACACACCTTAGAAGTTATAATTCACAAAGAATGAAAGTTGAACCTGCAGGATCAAGTTCTGTTCTAAATATGGCATTTTAAACAGCTTTTGGAATCGAACCAGGAACAAAATTGGAAATTCAAGAGCTTAGAAGCAGGGTTTTGGGTTGCACACAACGGAATCCAACTTTGGTTAGCTCAAGTAGAAAATTTCATCAGTGGAGAGATAGAGCAAAGGGAGACTGGGAAATTTCCCACCAACTTTGGTCAGGGTCCTAGAAAGGCTGGGAATATAAAGGAGTCTGACTTTCAATACACCAGGGACACTTTGATTCATATATTTCTGGATTTTTGCAACAGATATTTGAAGGCTTTTTCCATGAAACATGAGTAACATAAGAGTTCTCAAAGTATATAGAGAGATATGTATATGAAGCACTTACAGTTGGGAAAGTCTGACACGCATTGTTCATAAAAAGGGAGAAGTCACCAGCCCTGGTCCTGCATGCGAATCCAACCATAGAGACTTTCTTGACTGTCTGTGAAACTGCCTCACTTTCCTAAGACTCACACCCATGACCTGGGCCATCTGCATCCATTTCTCTTGAGCTCTCAGAGAATAGGAATCAGAAAATGTTCTCCTTTGTTTCCATGGACACCAGGAAGCTGTTATTTTAGTCTGCCTCATGTTGCTTTAATAGAATACCCGAGACTGGGTAATTTATAAGAAAGGGGGATGAATTTGCTGCATCATTTTGGGAGGCTGGGAAGGACAAGCATAGCATCAGGATCTGTGTTGCATCATTTCACGGAGAAAGTGGGAGGGCAAGTGAGTGTGAGAGAGCAGGAGGGGGACCAGTTCTGTTTTCACAGTACTTGCATTCATATGAAAACAAACTCACCCCAGAGATAAGGACATTAATCCATTTTATGAACACACTAAACCTTGTAAATTCCCACCCCTTGATATTATTGCATTAAAAACTGAGTTTCTGACACATGAAATTTGGGGTCATCATCAAACCATAGAAGATAGATCTTGCATGCTGTTAAGTGCCACCTCCCTGCAAATAGACAGATTATTTGAGTATTAGGTGTAAGACTGACAAGATAAAGATAAATGCCCCATGCTGATAATCAGGAGGCAAACTGACTCAAGTATAAGAGCAGTCAATTAAAAGCTATTCATGGAAGGAGTCACAGAGTGGAAAAATCCAGGGGCCACTTGACCATTCACATATAAATACAGTTTCCCATTATTTCATTTACTCATCTTCATACTCTCATTTTTCATTTGATTTCACTGACAGAACTTTATTTCTCAATTTTATTTTTGACACATGTTTTTTAATCTAAAAGACAAACACACTAATCTAATTTGCAAAATACTATGTATTATATAGGTACTAATTGTATGGTTACAGTCTGGGTAAAACTGTTAAATTGTATTCATTTCAAATTTGGAGATGGAGTACATGGTAGGCTGTGGAAATTGCAATTCTGGTCATGATCAAAGAAATTCTACAAACATCTGAAATTTTTACTGGTTTACTAAGATTTTGACCTGAAGCAAAGAGAGAAAAAGTTCAGTATTATTTAATTCTGGTTGTGAAAATACAGGTGTTAAATTAGGTTGTTGTTTTTTTAGTTTGTTAAATTTTTAATTTCTAAAAATATGTGTACATTTTTTATAACATAACACAATTGGGAGAAAAGCTACCAAAATTTGAGTTAAAAGATTGAGTATTTAGTAATGAGCCCCCCAAAAATGGAGAGGAGAAAGGGTTCTTTCTAGTTCCAGGAAACAGAATTCAATAAAACAAAAATGCCCACTAAATTCATTTTATTTGTTCTAATAGAAAATAGAAAAACCATATGAAATATGAAAAGAAAAAGGACCACTCAGTATAGGAGAAAGGAAAGGACTGGATGAGAATGATCAAAGTCTGCTGTGACTACAATGATTTGTTTTTTTAATACAAAGGTCAAGGGCTCAAAGGAAAAGTGCTCAAGTAGAGAACCATACCCCACTGAGAATCACTAGTCAATGAAGGACTTGCTAACTAAACCAGAACTTCAAGAGGCACAGGACAAGAGAGGCCATGATGTCTTAAGCAGGCAGTCATAGAAACCATAGATAGCTCAAAACTAGAAGATGTCTCAAAGGAACAAGTCTTTACAGAAGGTTTCCTATGCTTTGCTGAGGTTAACAGAGCCCTTGTTATGCTTTAATTTTGAATTCTTCTTTCATTCTGCAGTGAAGCTGGGCACCTTCCTCCATGTTCCCATTAGTACCCAGTGCCTCCCTTGGTCACAGACTTTTCAATTTGTTTTACTTTCTCCTGCTGGACTGAGACTGCCTGGAGAGGACATAACACACCAACATGCACTGCACCTGTTGGCTCAAGAATCTTTCATCAACACACTTGCCAACATATTACGCTGTATTGTAGACCCAGTACCCTCCAAAACCTTGATGGAATAGGAAAAAGAAGTAAGCATGGTAAGGGCTCCTAGGTAGCTTCCAGCTCTGACATCCTGTCCTTATACACCCCAGTTCTTTCCAGTTCTGGCTGAGGTCTCACTTCCTCTAAGGAGTTTTCCATCATCGCCTCAGTTTGCAACACTTAATGGAAAGCAAGATAGTGGCCACTTCCATTTCATGTGAGTGGCTGTCTCTACTTGGACTATGGATTCTGTGAGAGCACTACACTAGTATCATTTGTACTTATCTGTGCATCAGGCCTTTTACACAACAGTGTGCAACAAGCACTTACAGAAGATTGCATTAGTTAGGGTTCTCTAAGGAACAGAACTGATAGAATGAACACACACACACACACACACACACACACACACACACACACACACACACACACACACACACGTGTTAGATTGGCTTACATAATATGGTCCAGGTAGTCCAACATGGCGACCTTATACTAGACAGGTTCAGAAAGCAAAAGTTACTCAATGCCTGTGGCTGGAGGTCTCAGTAGTTCTAGTCTGTTCAGCAAGTCCTGGAGGATTCCTGGAGAGCTGGTAGCCTTCAGTCTATTATATTAGAAGTCTATATTAGAAGCCCGAAAATTTTGGTTCTAACATCTCTGAAGGAATTCCATAGCAATGGAGTAAACAAACTTGCCAGTGGGAGTCAAGACAAGCAGGCATAAAGCTATTTTCTTCTTCCATGTTCTTTCATCTGGGTTGTTGCCAGAAGGCACTGTCCATGTTTAGGTTCAGTTTTCCAGCTTCAAATAATCTGATCAAGAAAATCCCTCACAGAAGTGTCCAAAAGCTTGCATTTTCATCAATTCCAAATCCAGTTTGGAATCAATTTGACAACCAAGAATAGCCATTACAAGGATAACCAGATTACAGAAATAATACTTCATAGTAGCCCTGTTATTGCTAGTTCTAGGTTAAAAGACAATGGAAAAGTAAAAGTGTGTGTGTGTGTGTGTGTGTGTGTGTGTGTGTGTGTGTGTGTGTGTGTACACAATCACAATTGCATCAAAGAGGGTTAAGTTCTGTAAAGCCTAGAGTGGCTTAAGCCTAGCAGATATTGAGATCAACAGGTGAGAGATTCACTTCAAGAAACTGAGTGAGTGGGGAGGGGATATCAAAGCAAGAAACTCTGTCATGCATTGTATATGTTTGCAAAGCACATAAATAGAGAATGTGTCTTCCAGCTCCCGCCCTTCCTGCTGGCTACTGCTGCTGCCCAGTGTACCTTAACCGGCATGTACACATTGCCTTGCTTCTTTGGCTAAGAACCATGACACATGGAACCAAAACCTGGGAAAGCAAGTAGACTCTTCTCCCTTGTACCTTGTGGAAGTTGCACTGCTGTCAGAGCCACTGGGGCTACCAGCTGCCCACCTTCCCAATGTTCCACAATCCCATATCCTACAGAAGGATAATGCAGAAAGCATAACCAGAGATGGTATAAGATGATTCAATGATAGAGGTATGGGAATCCGGAGAGTTAAATCTCTGCCAATGAGCTTCTTATAACCCTTAGGATGGAAAGACTCCTGCCAAGGAAAGGGTATACTTTGTGCTTTTCCACATAACTGATGCCTGATTTTTTATTGGATTATCTTGTATATTGAATATTATAGGAAACACGATTTGAGGAATGCTATGCTAATTGAAAACAAACAAACAAACAAAACCCCAAAGAACCTTCAAGTAAATGATCACCAGCTGATGGGACTTTACAAAGTTAAAAGAATATGGTAGGACTGGAAGAGGCTTTGGTGCACTATTCAAGCTTTCTCTTTGCATAGATGTATTACATGACGCAGCAGCCGGAAAACACTGCAAGCAACAAGGAAAAGCTAGCCCCTGCAGAATCAGTTCCTCCGATAACATCTCTGCTGATTTCTGGCTCCCGGGTTCCTCCCTCTGAGAGGATCTGCATACTCTGGTCTAATTGAGATTTTGATTGCTAGCCAAGTAGGGATGCTGGGACTCTGCTAGAATCAGCACTGGTGGCTCAGTTCCTGGAAGCAACTCCGCCCTCCACAACCATTATAATCAGTGACTTAGTGACTGGCTGGCTGGCGGAATAACTGTCCATGTATACATCATGATCAGGTTTCTAAAACGGAAGTCCTGTTCATTGGGACAAATCTAGACTTTCCCATTAAAATATTACAGCTGTTTTCTTATGCATACAGTGGACTAAAAAAAAAAAACTACATTTAGGAGAAACAAAGGCTGGAATTTTTCAACTTTATCTATCATATGAAAACTAAAGTAAGCTGCAACTAATCAATTGAACTTAGTGCTCAGATGTTCAGCCTAAACCTATCAGAAAGACTAAATAGCCCCTTTTTGAGGCTCCTGAACTCTAACCTTAACCTCAACCTTAACCCCAAAACCTTCAACCACTGCCCAAGGGATATTGGGAGCTGTATGTTATATGGTCAGAGGCATCATGATGGCATGTGTTGAGAGTCCAAGTTATTGTCCCATAAAATACAACAGCCTAGAATACAGAGATGCAGTTGTGAAATAGCTACGTTCAAGCTACTATTTCCTATTACATCCAATAACCTGAAAAACGTACATCTTCCAAGTGGATCTGTGTAGGGTCTGTGTTTCCTATGGACAACAATGTTTACTCCAGTTGAGGTTGGTCCCTTTCACAGTGCTATCTTCAATTATTTTAAACTATACTTACTAAGTAAATTTCTAGATAAAGTTTAGAATGATATTCTTATCTGATTAAGGAAGAATATACAAACACCATAGAATGTTTGGCTGCAAATCTTGCATAATGGCAAAAACAAACACTGTTCTAAAGAAGCAGAGATAAAGAAAAATGGAAAACAAACTTCAAAATGTGTGACAGGGAATAAATTTTCTGCAAGAAATATGCTTTCTTCTAAACCTCATATTTATAACTTGGGAAACACGTTTTATTTCAAACAGAAGCAGTATAGCAAATACATTTTACAAGGAAATACATAAACTTATACACAGCAACTTTTAAACTTTATGGGAGTAGTTCCACAAGCCTGATGGAAGATGCTGTCGGGCAAAGTGAAGGCCTGGGGAGGTAGTAATTGGCCCTCTCTGGGTCTTCCTTCTTGGAGAAAAAAAAAGGCATAAGAAACCAGACAGAGTCTTCCCTGGGCTCATTATACAATTTCTGATCCTGGGTTTTAGTGGCTAACATCATTCTTACATCTTTATAAAAGGTTTAGTAACTTTTTCCTATTATCAAGAAAGGGTGTTAGCATCAACCTATGAATATCTGCCTTGGTCCAGCAGCCAAGACCCTGATTAACCCACCTCAGCTGCTCAGTACTCACTCTTTCCACAGTCTAAAACCTCCCTCCCTTAGGATCTATGCATTGCATCCAATTCTGGCTCATCCTCCTGCAATAGCTCTCTCTATAAGGCCTCTGTTTCCCTACAAGGAACAAAATCCCCACCCAAGAGAGGTGTCTGTTGTATCATGAAACTTACAACTTCCAAATCGATTAGACTTCAGGTGGGGTTTGATCCAGACAGCTCATCTGTTTCTCTGATGACTTCAGGTGCCTGCTGCTCTGGACTGGCATCCTCCTCTCCTGGCTTCTCTCCTGTAGCAGTAGCTGTACCTGGCTTAACATCAGCACACCATGTTGATCAAGAGAGTAGACCTCTAGCCACTATTTCAAGCATGTCTTCCCCTAAATGAATTGTCGGGGCTTGAAGGCAGAAATGACTTTATCCCAGGATGTGTACTTCATTTCTTCACCTAGTGTAGGTACCCAAGCTGATATTGAGGTCTGTTGGGAAGAGGGAGACATTGCTATTGAGAAAAGCAGCTGCATGTGCCTCTCTTTGCCTCCTCTCTCCTTGTGTTGCCCTTTCCTGCTATTCCCCTTATAAACCAGATTTTGCTCCATTCATTTTTAATGCTGAATTCACTGCATGCCGCCTCTTATCAAAGCCTTCCTCTAGGCCTTTAGCTCTTCCCTCTACCCATGCTCTAACACTTACAAGCCATACTAGGCCACTTAGGACCAAGATGTGCACAGATTTCATGGAGTCTCCTTTGTTTCTGAGTTAAGGTTTCATTTGCCTTAAGTTTTTAAAGTACTTTGAAGGCTTAGGTCTTTCTTTTTTTTTAATTTTTTACTTTAATTAGAAAGAAAATTGTTTTACATGTCAATCCTAGATCCCTCTCCCTCCCCTGCCTCCCCCCCCACCAGCTAACACCCTACCTATCCCATACCCTTTCTGCTCCCCAGGGAGGGTGAGGCCTTCCATAGTGGGTCTTCAAAGTCTGTCATATTCTTTGGGATAGGGCCTAGGACTTGTATCTAGGCTCAGGGAGTATCCCTCTATGTGGGATGGGCTCCTAAAGTCCATTCCTATGCTAGGGATAAGTGCTGATCCACTACAAGGGGCCCCATAGATTTCCAAGGTCTCCTCACTGACACCCACATTCAAGGGGTCTGGATCAGTCCCATGCTGGTTTCCCAGCTATCAATCTGGGGACCAAGAGCTCAGTTCAGGTCATCTGTTTCTGTGGATTTCACCAGCCTGGTATGGACCCCTTTGCTCATCAGTCCTCCTTCTCTGCAACTGGATTTCAGTTCAGTTCAAGGTTTAGCTGTGGGTGTCTGCTTCTACTTTCACCAGCTGCTGGATGAAGGCTATAGGATGGCATATAAGTTACTCATTAATCTCATTATCAGGGGAGGGCATTTAAAGTAGCCTCTCCTCTGTTGCTTAGATTGTTAGTTGGTATCCTCTTTGTAGCTCTCCATACATTTCCCTAGTGCATGAATTCTCTTTAAACCTATAATGTCTCCCTCTATTATATTATCTATCTTGTTCTCTTCTGTTCTTCCTCCAACTCAACCTGCCCATCCCATCATGTCTTCCTCACCCCTCCTCTTCTCCCCTTCTTATTCTCCTAAACATAACACCAGTAGCACAGACACTGAGATCAACAATTAATAAATGGGACCTCCTGAAACTGAGAAGCTTCTGTAAGGCAAAGGGCACAGTCAGCAAGACAAATCGACAGCCCACAGAATGGGAAAAGATCTTTACCAACCCCACATCCAACACAGGGCTGATTGCCAAAATTTACAAAGAATTCAAGAAACTAGCCTTCAAACACCAAATATTCCAATTTAAAAGTGGGGTACAGGACTAAATAGACAACTCTCAATAGAGGATTATAAAATGCCTGAAAGACACATAAGAAAGTGTTCAACATCTTTAGCCATCAGGGAAATGCAAATGAAAACAACTCTGAGATACCATCTTACTCCTGTCAGAATGGCTAAAATAAAAAACACCAATGACAGTTTATGCTGGAGATTATGTGGAGAAAGGGGAACACTCCTTCACTGCTGGTGGGAGTGCCAACTTGTACAGCCACTTTGGAAATCTGTATGGCGATTCCTCAGGAAAATGGGAATCAGTCTACCACAAGATCCAGCAGTTCCACTCTTGGCATATATCCAAAAGAAGCACATTCATACAACAAGGACATCTGTTCAACAATGTTCATCACAGCATTATTTGTAATAGGCAGAACCTGGAAACAACCTAGATGCCCCTCAACTGAAGAATGGATAGAGAAAATTGTGGTACATTTACACAATGGAGTACTACTCAGCAGAAGAAAAAATGGAATCTTGAAATTTGCAGGCAAATGGATGGAACTAGAAGAAACCATGAGGTAACCCAGTCATAAAAAGACAAACATGGTATATACTCCCTCATATGTGGATTTTAGACATAGAGTAAAGGATTACCAGCCTACAATCCACACTGCCAGAGAAGCTAGAAAACAAGGAGTGCCCTAAGTGAGACATACATGGTCCCCTGGAGAAGGGGAAAGGGACAAGATCTCCTGAGCAAATTGGGAGCATGGGGTGGGGAGAGGGATCTAGGAGAATGAGTAGGTCTTTCATTTTACTTCATTGTTCCCTATTACCCATAACATAATGGTATGGACAGTCCCTCAATCAATTAGGGTTCTGATACTAAAGTGATGGGCAATCTTGTCCTACTTTATAAAATGGGTATTGGTCTTGCATGCTTACAGTATGATTTTTCACTAGGTATGTCTTTACCTGATGAACAATTTGCCTAATATGTCGTTGCATGACTGGTAGCCAGAGGTTCCCTCATATAGAGGACATCCTTATATTCACAGGAATCTTTATGCCCTGCCTCGGTCAGGGTTACTATTTTTATAAAACACCTTGACCAAAAACAAGTTTTGGAAGAAATGGTTTATTTGGCTTATACTTCCATTTTGTAGTCCATCGTTTAAGTAAGTCAGGACAGGAACTCAAACAGGGCAGGAACCTGGAAGCAGAAACAGATGCAGAGGCCATGGAGGGATGCTGCTTCCTGGCTTGTTCATCATGGCTTGCTCAGCATGCTTTCTTATAGAACCCAGGACCAGTATCCCAGGGATGAGCTGGGCCTTCGTCCATCAATCACTAATTTTAAAACTGTCCTACATCTGGATCTTATGGAGGCATTTTCTCAACTGAGGTTCCCTCCTTTCAGATGACTGTAGTTAGTGTCTAGCTGACATAAAACTAGCCAGGGTGTGCCCACTATCTGATCCTTATCCAGTCTATGCCTCCTTGAATCTCTCTTTTGACTCTGGAAGGACAATCTGTGTTGACTTATGGAGACTCCAGACTGGAGAGTCTAATTCTTCAGATGAAGACTATAACTTCAGAATGCCAATACAACAAAACTTCAAAGATTTCACTTACAAATCCTCAACAAGGTGGGCCTCATGAATCATTTCTTTGTCACCAGTTCATTTGGGCTGGCATGCAGCAGGGTCAGCTAATGGTATTATATGAAAATAGGATATGGATCCCTTGAAGTTCACAGGATGTGTCAAAATGGCTCAGTCAAAGGAAGCACCAGAGAGTGGTGGTATAGTTCAGTGGTAGAGCACTCATCTAGCTTATGTGGGCTCAGGGTTTGACCCCCTAGCACTACAAAAATATTTAAAACTTAAAATATCAGAGAAATCATCAGTCAAGTGGGGACCCCATCTTGCTCCCAGAGAGATGTCAATTCCAGCTTTGGCCACTTACTGGAGTTGTTTGTGTCTAGACAGCTACCTCTGTGGTGCTGTCCCGCCACTACTTGGAACAAGTAAGCAAATAAATGATCGAGTTGGCTCACAAAGCCTTACATGCACACATTAATTTGCAGGGTCAACTTGTTTATATTCTTACATGTCCAAAATCCTCTGATTCCCCACCATTGGTGAAGCCAAGTCTAGGATATACAACCTAGAAATCTGGCATGTGGCAATTTTGGAATCACAAGCATTCATTGTTTTCACTCTTATTTTCTCATCATTACTGTCCCTATGGAGGCATCAAGCACTTCTGTGTTTTAACACTCAGGAATGGGAGGGAACAATGGAAACAAAACAGGGATAGGAAAGCAGAAGTCCTTTTTTGTTCTTGTTTCTCAGAGGTATCATTTTGTAATATTCCAAAAGATATCATATAGCTTTGAAAAATACCGGGGAAAGTAGTGTGGAAGAGAACATTGTTTGTTTGTAACAGTCATTAATTAAAGAGTTCCCTGGGTTGAAGAAAGACAGAACTTAGACAGAAGAGAAATGGGTGAGGGGAGAGGGGTAGTGTAAACATATTGGACCCTAGAGAAACAGCCATCTCAACAGAGGAGTTCAAGGATAAAGAGGTGAAGTCTGAGTAGCTGGGAATGTTGACAGTGGTGGTGAGGTCGTCACCCTCAGATAGTAATCACCTTGGGAAACAGTGGGATGAATGGGGAGTTTTCACCATGGTTAACACAAAGCCAACAAAAGCAAATTTGTTGTTGTCACTCTCGTATGCAAGTTCCTGTATATTTCATTAGCATCCTCTTGCTCCTCCCTTCACCAGTCTAAATCTGACCACACTGATGGAGCATGGATGGGCCTTTTTCCTTCTAATATCCTTTCCCTATTTAGCCATAACTTTTCCTGTTGAGAGAAAGAGAGAAGCATTCACTTGTCTGGTGCTGTTTTCATTGGATTGCATTTGACGTAGTACTAATTTCCACCCTCCCCCCACAAGCTGCTAATGCAGCCCCTGCCATAAAAAGAGACGAAACTTGGGTTATGTCCCCAGAAAATTCATGAAAGACAAGTATGATGCTAAAATGAAGCTCTTTCTGAGACATAAAGGGATTATGGAAGAGGAAGAAAATACCTGCAGGGCCATGCTCTCTGTTCCATGGTAATGGGCGTCACAGGGATGGTGAAGGTATAGAAAGTTCTGCAGCCTAAGTAGTAAATCCATGGAGTCCTGGGCCCAGAAGACACTCTCAGGGGTGGCTGACTTCAGTGATCCAGAAATCTGGAAGTCATAATCTTTGTGTCCAGCAGGGGGAAGATGGGAAGCAACTGATGCTGAATCATTCCAGGAAAGAGGGAAAGAAAGAAAGAAAGAAAGAAAGAAAGAAAGAAAGAAAGAAAGAAAGAAAGGAAGGAAGGAAGGGCCAATTCAATCCCCAATATACATGGAAATAAATGAAAGTTAAATGTCATTATGAAGACTTTGTATATACCTCAGAAAGACACAGAAGCTATTGAACTTTGCCCTCAAATTTCATTTTTACTGTATAGTCTTCTTAGTCATAAAATGATAGCTTTACTTTTAAGTTCAAATTGTACTGAAGGTAAGCTGAACTAGGTACAGAACAACCAAGTGCCACATTGTTCTCACACCTCGAGAAGCAGCAGACATACTTCACACAGTTAGAACATTCCACAATGTGCAACCTAGACAAAACCAACCAGACATATGTCTCCAAAGAGTCCCAGACATGAAAGATAACCATCAGTGCATGTCTCTCAGGAAATAAAATTTGAAGTGTGTGTGGAGGGGGAGAGGATCAGTTCTTGGGGGTTGGTTGGTTTTTCTTGTTTCTAGAATGACTAAAGGTATACCAACACACAAAGTAGATTGAAATTCTTTAGAAGGTATGAGTCTCCTCCTGTTCATGGAGGCAGCATTTGATGTGAGAATCCTGGACAAAGGATGCAAAGATGAATGGCTGATGCCAAATGCATATGGCCAGGACAGTTCGATGCTTTTCTCTGACCTATGGCTGTGAGGAAACAGAGACTAAGTGTGGGGTTATTTGTGCCATAACATGCAGCCACCAAAGGATGTGTAATCACAGAGTCTGCTGTGCCACCCCCCTCTTTTGCAATAGCCTTCCTCTTCTGAACCTTGGACTGCCCATCTGTCTCTAGAGAGTCCCCCCTTCTTTTTCTCGCTCAGAAGTCTTAGAAACAAAAGACACTTTTTGAAGAAGAAAAAGCCACAGTTGTGAGCTATGGTGTCTGCTTCCTTTAACTCTATCCTGTTTTCAGGATCCCTGCGTTTTGCCCTCTGGTAGGTTGGGGGTTGACAGAGAGATCTGTGAGTGAAGATGTCAATTTACAAACCATCCTACTGGGTGCCTAATAAAATGCAAATCGAGACATGGGGAGAAGAGAAGGGCTCTGTCCTTCCTTTTACAAATAAAATGTTCCCGTGCTACTGTGGAGATCAGGAGCCCCATGCTGAGGCTGCATCTGCTCTTTCTGACAGCTCCCCAAAGAAACCTGCTTCTCCTTTTTTGCAAGCCTGCAAGCTGTTCTTGGAGAGTACAAAAAGAAACCCGCTTCAAGGGGAAAAAGTTCCTCTGACAAGTGAGAAGGGTTTCAAAATCTCCTGAAAAATAAAAAATAAAAGTTTAAAAAATGTGATGGCTGAACCCAAACATATGTCCTCAATAAAGGAAACCCATTTCAGGAAAGAAGAGGAAGGAAGGGTGGTATAGACCAGTGACGAGAGTGTGTGTGTGTGTGTGTGTGTGTGTGTGTGTGTGTGTGTGTGTGTGTGTAGTGAAGTAGCCAGGCTGGAGACAGGGGACAACTGTGGATTACATGTACCATATAAAACAACAGTCCGACTTAGCATGAGCCGATTGTTGAGCTGAGGAAGGACAGTCTCAATGTGCCAGATATGGAGGCTGATGATAGACTTCTGAATTTAATACAGAATTATAAATTTCAAAGTTATTATTGCTTTTCCAGGCAAACTAAATAGTGTCCTTGGGCTGTTCTTTTACTTCCAGATTTTAAGAATGCTGGGAGTTCCTTGGGCATCTAAGCTTGCTTTGCAAAGGAGAAATTCTTGTCAAGAGGCAAAAGACACTCCCCCACCCTGCGCCGCACCCTGTGCAAGGGTTATGAGACACTGGGTGCTACAGGACGGTGGAATTCTGGGCCATAGAATCCTTGAGCATAGGGCAGAAGATACTGACAAAGTTGACTAGCAATAATGATGGCAAACCCAAGTCCAAGCTCTTCAAAGCCATCCTCAAATTCCATTTTAGCTCTTTCTCTAGGAATCCAGGGCAGAATCAATACAAACTAACAGATGAGGAAGCCTAGCAACAGGTTTGTGATAGAGAAAGGTCTTGTGCATCTCTCCCAATGGGATCTACCTGGGACATGTCAGAATTCCAAAAGCATCATTTCATTCATTGTGAATAAATATGGGAAGATACCTACCTGGGATAGTGGGAGAGGGGACAGGGAACAAGAGAAAAATGCCTTTGAAAGAGGTATACACAGGACATTTCTTGTCAATAATGAAACTAATACTGATAATGTCAGCCATTGCATGATGTCTAAGGTCCTTTTATCTATAGCCAAAGTTAAATTCCATTGTGATTGTCTCCTCATTCCTTGGTTTGTCTCTTTCCAGTTTTCTCCTATTTGTCTCATTCATGTCCTGAACTTAGACACTTCTATTTATTTCCTCAGTCAAGCTCACTTTCTGCAACCTAATTATAGGATCCTCAAAATACTACTAGAGGATTCAGAGGAGAAGGCCAAAAAAGTCAGGCATCCTTTGTGTGGATGGTAACTAAGTGGACATGCTTGGTAAGAAGGAGTGGAGGAAAGACTCCTGGTGGTATTTCCAAACACCCAATGGCAGGTTATAGGGAGAGAGAGTGTAGAAATTTCACTGGGCTGTTTCATTGAGATTCACAGAGAGACTCTTTAAAAAAAAACTTTACATATCGAAAACACTACATATCCTTCTGTCTTGCTATTTTTCTTCTATAACATTTACTTTCAATATTTATCATCCATAGTCCATTCATTTTCATTTTCAGTGAATGTCTGTCTATAACACAACTGATTTATCCTTTCTACTGTTGAGCATGTTATATATGTGTTTTTAAAAAAGATATATTTTTTAATTTGGTCTGTATGAGTGTGTCTGTGTGTGGGTATATACATATATGAGTGCAGATGCTCATGGACTCTAGAAGAGGTTGCCAGATCGCTTGGAGCTGGAGTTATTGTGACATCCAACCTAGAACCAAAGTTCTTTGGAAGAGCAATGCATGAACTAGCTTCTGAGCCATTTCTCCAGCTCCTCATTTCTGTTTGCTTGTCTATTGGCTTTGGTTGCCCTTGCTTTGGCTTTAATGTTGTGGATTCTGATGCCTTCATATTTTTGCACCCAACAAGGAATGCTCAGGGTTGATACTTCTGATTTACGTGACCAATGTGATTGTTATTTTATTTATCAGCTTGAGTCAGACTGGATCTTCATCTCTTCTGTATCTTAACATGGAAGTAATCTGGGCTGGAACTCACTCCATTGGCTCTTCTGGTTCAACCTGCCTTTTTTGTAAGTTTTGTAAACATCTGCTAAGTACAGGAGCCACTGCGGAAGCACAATGCAATCCAAATCCAAGTCCCAGCTCTGATGGGGACTACGTTGGTGCAAGCATATTCAGAGCAGTGTAATCCACAATATTACCAAACTGGAAACAAGAAACTGGCAAGATGACTCCTCTTCTAATAATTGTATTGAGTATTTCCTTTTTGTGCTTTGAGAGTGGATCAGTCTTTGTCTGTTGCTTTAACCCCAAGTAACAGATAATCTAATTATTAGACTTCATTTCTTTCTATCCAAATCTCCTTTCCATGAACAACATGAGTAGCTTTCTCCCCAATAGGCCACAGCTCCCTGGGAATCACAAGAAGTAGAGGAAGGGAATTGCTGATTGGCTGGAAAGATGTTGGACAAATTGTATCTCATATTTTCACCTTAATAAACAGGCACAGTTCTGACTCACAGCATACTCTGAGGGGGAAAAAAATCAGTATTCTGTGCAAGTAAAATAAGGTGATTGTCATTGTAACTGCAAGAATACTATAGCATCAATTGATTATCTGTGTGCTTGTTATCCACTTTGTGGCTTCCCTGTGGCTACAGATCTCAGTTGATTGTCCCCATCTCTGGTCTGCAATCCTCTGCTTTGCAGCAACACTGGTGGGTACACAGGGAAGGCTGAGTAATTTAAACATCAGTTGGAACAAAATGTAATTGGGAAGATAAATCTCTTGTATAACTACCACACAGAGGTTATCCAGTACCAAATGGCAAGAGCATTATCATCGATTGTTTCTGCTGTGAATATCCCTGCCTGCACACCTGAGAGGAATAGTCACCATTTTCTTATAAGAAATAATATTTTATGAGAAATAGGTAATTTTCCTTAAAAGAAACACAACATGACTTAAACATCCCATATGATCCTACACTCTCTCCTAGTGAAATGAAAACTTGCATTCACATAAAGATCTGAATACAATTTTACAGTGTCATTGTTCCCAAAAGCCCCAAATGAAACATATATTTTCTGTAATTGGTCAATGGATAAACCAATTATGGCTTGCCTATACAATAGAATCACTACTTGGCAATGAAAAGGAACTAAAAACTGACAACTACTTCAATATCAATGAAGTTTAAATGCTCTATCAAAGAAGGCAAATACCAATACTACCCTGTGCAGGATGTTACCTGTATTTACTATGGAAAAGGCAAAATTGCAAGGACAGAAAATATATCAGGGGATGTCCAGGACTAGGAGTTGAAGAAACATTCAGCACAATGGAGCAAGAAAAGGAATTGTAAGGTAATGAGACTCAGTACATGTCTACAAACCAACCTGTGCCAAAACCCACACAGTCTAAAGGACAGTGTCTTCAATAAAAGGTTCCAGGAAACCTGGGAATCTGCATGTGGAAGAATGGAAGTAGATCCTTATCTCCTACCCTATATACAAATCAACTCCAAATGGATCAAGGATCTCAATGCAAGACCTGAAACTACAAAAATATTAAAGGAGAAAATAGGGGGCACACTACAATACATAGGCACAGGTAAGAGCCTACCGAATAAGAGTCTAGGTGCTCAGGAAATATGGTCAACAACTGATAAATGGGTCATTATAAAATGAAAGAGCTTTCATACAGCAAAGGGATTGATCAACCAAATGAGGTAGCCTACAAATAGGAACCAAATGTGGCCAGCTATACATCTGACAGAGAGTTAATATCTAGAAAATACAAATAAGTCAAAACTAAACACTCAAAAAAAATTCCACTCAAAAAAATGGACCATGAAATTGAACAGAATTCTCAAAAGAAGAAATACAAATGACGAATAAATACCTTCAGAATTATTTGACTTTCTTAGCCAACACAAAAATGCAAATGAAAACCACTATGCAATTCCATTTCACCCTAATAAGAATAGTTTTGCTACGAAAACAAATGCTGTCGGGTGTGAAGAAAGGAGGAGCCATATTCACTGTTGGTAGAGTGTAAACTGGTGCACGTCAAATATGGAAATTACCCTGGAGATTTTTCCAAAAAGCTGAAACTAGAAGTACCCTGTGACCCAGGCATAGCACTCTTAGGCAGATACCCAAAGAACTCTGTACCCCATGACAAAGACACCCTTCAATTATGTGCATTGCTGTTATATTTACAGTAACAAGCAAATTAAGTGAATGGATAATGAAAATGTGGTATTTATATACGAAGGAATTTTATTCAGCTGCAAAAATACATAAAATTTTCTGTAAATGTTGAGAGAGGCAATCCAGGCCCATAAAGATAAACACTGTATATTATATCTTTTCTTGTATGAAGATTTTATCTTCAGAATTTAGGTTTCCTGTATTTAAGTCATTGTGATTGTTTCTCTTAGTTTGCTTTCTGCAATCTAGGGAGGAAAAGGTTTGTTGCATCTCATAGAATACAGTCATTCCTTGAGGGTTGTCAGAGCAGGAACTTGAAACAGGAACTCAAATAGAGACAACTAAGGAGTGTCGCTTACTAGCTTGTCCCCATGAGTTGCTCAACCTGTTTACTTATACAAACAGCCCAGACATGGTACTGCCCACAGTGTGTTAGCTCTGCCCACATCAATCATTAATCAAGAAAATGCCCCATAGGCCAAACTGATGGAGGCATTTTCTCAACTGAAGTTCCCTTTTCCCAAATGACTATGGCTTGTGTGAAGTTGACAAAAGAATCTAACTGGGGCAGTGTTTGTAGAGGTCAGAAACCAATAAAGGAGCCATAAGAAGTATATATGTATGGGGAAGAGGTCTTGAGTATATGTGTAGGGAGGCATGATAGTAAAATACATATGATATGAAAGCAGAGAGAAGTATTACAGGTGGGAAGGGGACAAGAGTAGAGGAATAAAGGATATTGGGGTGGGAAACCCATCAGATCTGAAGATATATAAAAAGCACCATATAAACACAATTTAAAAATATATAGGGGCTGAAGTGATGGCTCAGCAGTTAAGAGCACTTGCTGCTCTAGCAGAGGACTCAGGTTCAGTTTCCAGCACCCACATGGCTGCTCACAACCATCAGTAACTCCAGGGCCTGGGAAGCCAAAGCCATCTTCTGGCCACCTTAGGCATTGCACACACATGTTACACATACATAAATGCATGTGAAATACTCATATATAAAATAAAAATAAATAAATCATAATACACATACACACTATTTTTTAAAAGACCTTGAGAAAAGGTACTCTGCATGGTGGGTAATGCTAAATCCCACAAGTCAAAGAATTTTAAACTAAAGTCCTAGAGGTAAGTGCAGGACGCCTCCTTATGAGTTATTGACCAGGGATTTTCAAGAGGCTCCCCAAACAAGAAAGGCTGTTGCCATTGCTCTTGGTTGTGCATGATGACTACAGAGGAAGAGCCTATTGCTAAAGACAGCTCACACTTTGGATAGAAGACATGGAGAATCCAAACTGATACTGAGCTGAAAGCTTCCTCCCTATTGGCCACACCAGAATGTACTATGCAAAGTGTTGGAGGGGGAGTTACCAGTGGTCTTACCCAGGGCTAGACTCTGTCTACTGCCTTCCAGGCAAGACATACCCACAGATGCAATAGTGGCATGAAGGCTGTGGGAATAACTAACTGTTTTCTCTTTGGATTTGAAGTCTGCTCAAGAGGAGAGAATATATGCCTAGTTCTGTAAATTTTGCCAGAAACCAATAGCTAGTTACCAACAGCTGTAACAAGAATTTTTAGTCCCTAATATGGATGAGGTCTAGGTGTCTACTCAGAGGGAACTTGCTTGCATAATGTTGGAATTACTGTGGGAAATAAATATTTTGGAGTCACCTTCCAGGTTAGTACCTGATATAGCTGACAAAATGGATAAAAATCAAGGTGAGAAGGAAGTAGAAGCTTTATTTATCTTATGCCTGACTTAGTATAAGGAAAACCAGACAAGGAGTCTAGCCAAGTCATCAAAAAAAAAAAAAAAAAAAAAAAAGGTGGCTGATATTCATGTCAGTTTCCAAAGTTCTTAGGGAAATCTTTGACAAAAACTCAAATATTCTGCTTGTGTTTCTCTGGAAGGCTTTAAAGCATAAATAACATGTTACCAGAGATGTGACTGATAGAGAGCAACAGGTGATTCTCACTCCACCTCCTGCTGTGGAGGAAGGAAAGCACTTAGGATGAGTGCCATCCTACTCATTTCCTTAATTGGGTACCCAGTTTTTCCTGTGGGAGAGATCTAAAAATGGTGACCAGAAGCCCCAGCTTAAACTGGATATTTGCTGGACTCTTGAGGATATACTTGATCTTTAGGTGTGGATTCAAGCATATCTTAAACCACAATGACTCTCCAAAAGCACTAGGGGCAATAGATGGCAGGGAAGGACTATGCAGGTAGCAGGTTTGGTGAAAAGATTAAGAGGTGATTATTATTGAGCTGGAGAGATGACTCAATGATGGATTATTCTCGCAGATGATCTAATTTTGGTTCCCAGAACACAGGTTGGCCTACTCATGATTGCCTATAACACTAACTCCGGTAGATTTGATGGCTTCTTCTAGACATATGGGCACCTGAACTCATGCATGTTCATTGTTATACATATGCACATACACAAATAATATTTTTTAAAACTTTAAAGAAAATAGTCAATTATCCCTCTGACAACCGTACTCTGTACATTTCCGCATTTCCACATAAGAATATGTACTGGGGTAGATGGAACACACCTGGCATACTACTATTGAGGAGCAGTGTCCAAGAATGCAAACTAAAGTGGTAGCTGTGTTTGGTGAAGTGGAACCCTATAGAGTTCAGGGACTGATTACCTCATGTATTCCTTTTCAATGGCCTTGTGAGGCTGGGCACTTTATGCAGAATGATTGTGGATTATAGAAGGCTAGATGGAGTAGTGTACTCATCCAAGATGTTGTTACTCTAACATTGCTCGTTGGACAGAACAATTGATACAAGTGATGGGATCTTTTCATGCTTTTATACATAATGTGAGTTAATATTTATTAGTAGTATTATATGATTATCTTCTTCACTTCTGATTCATAAAATAAAACTGTATTACCCTCCTTTGTAAGGTTTTGTTATATAGTGCTAACCTCTGGATGTCTTAAAGAATTGGAAAAACATCTGGAAACACAGTTAGAAAAAACCAGCAGTTAGAGTTCAAATGAAGGTACTCTGTATGCCTGGAAGTGAGACATAAGGTTGTTGTGTATATATCTTAGTACAAGGAGTGGGGTGTTTTCCATATGATGTTGGCTAGGAAGGCCCTGAGGACATTTCCCAATACTGTACAGGCTATTTTCATTGTGTCTGGTCGCAAAATTAGAGAATAAGTCCTTATTTCTGCATATACCACACATTCTGGTTATAGGACATGGGAAAATCAAACTGGGTCTGAGCTGAAGCTCTCTTCCCTGGTTGGCATTCACAATGCCAGACATGTTATGCTGGCTGCTAAGGAAGAATGGTTACTAACAATCTTGCTTAACTATAAACCTTGCATGTTACTCTATCAGCAAGCTGATCAAATTGTGCAATAGTGCAATAGTGCACTATAATAGGTACAACCAATAGTGGCCCAACTGTCATAGGTGCAACCATTTTCCAATTTGGTTTGAAGCCTAATGTTACGATAAATCTTTCCGCCAAAAGCCGCTGAGCCCCACCGCCATGTGTGAGCTTTATGCTAGCCGCCTGTCCGAGTTAGGCCCAAATAAATACACAGAAACTTGTATTAGGTTTAAAGCTGCTTGGCCAATGACTAGGATTCCTCATCTGTTAGCTCAGTCTCAATTATCATAAATCTATATATTTTATAAGACTTATCTTATCGGACGCCTTATTGGCGTCCCTCCTTGCTGGTGGCTCACATCCTGTCGCTGGAGGAGGCGAACGGGAAAAAGGGACCCTTCCTGTTTCTCCTTTGCTTAAATATGAGTCTCCTTGCAATGTCATTTCCTGCCTAGATCAGCACTTCTCTACTACATTTCCCAGAATCCTCTTTGACTCCTAGTTCCATCTACTTTGCTGTCTCATTGGCCAAACAGTATTTTATTTAACAATCAATAAGATAAACATACACAGTAGTACATTCCCCATCATCTCCTCTTTTCTGTCTAAATAAAAAGAAGGGTAACTTATCTTTTATAATAACTGAAGAAAACTATAACCATAACTATCTGTCTTAAAAAGAGATTGACTATGCTCATTATCATTTATAACTAACCCCATTTAAATGAAAACAAACATTTATAAACAATATTTTGGGATATGGGCGTTGTTCTTTCTAAACTGTTTCCTGTTGATTGGGGGCGATGTTTATACCATGGGGATCATGATAAAACATAGAAACCTGACCAAGTCCTTGCTTCTGTAGTCTGTAAGGCTGTATCATCTCAGCTTTAGGGGATCTTGCTTGATCAAACCATATTAGTCTGGAAGGAATCCATAGCTTTTTATTTTTTGTGGAAATAAAAGCAAAACCTTTATTTCTAAGTAGCCTGTCCTTAAACTCAAATCCTGAAGTTAGAGCATTTTTAAAATGTATAAGTTGGATTAATTTAGCAGCATTTATAATCAAATGTATTTTAGCAGCAGTAATTCTTTCCTTGGCAATCAAACAATTTAAAGACAACAATATGGCATATAGTATCCAGATTCTCTGTGTACTTTTTATCTTTATATGGCTTTTTATTATTTTACTTTTTCTTCCTTTTGTATCTTTTTCCCCAAGACAGGGTTTCTCTGTGGAAATCTGCCTGTCTCTGCTTTCTTTAGCAAATCCTACTGGTGTTGGCCACCACAACCGGCTACTCTATTTCCTCCTGTTACTTTTTCTCTCACAAGCCTACATATACTTTTAAATGTAGTGTAAACCTTTAGAGGTTTTTTTCATCTGGATCTGTCTTTATCATCTTTGGAGTGCTGAATCTAAACTCCAGAAGCGCCTTGACAGTGCGAGCATACAGAAGCTGCTCCCATGCCGCTCAGCGGCCCAACAGGGCAGGCTGTGGTGGCAGGTTTACCTCTTTCTCTGGAAACCTTGGGGCATGGAGTCATCCCACTTCTGACACCAGCCTATATCACAAGAAAGAACCCATTTAAGACTGTGAGTCAGGACAGAAGCATATGACTAGATAGATTATAGGTGCCAGTGGGAAAATATGGATGGGCACAGATCATGTCCTGCCAGAAGGGGGAGTGGCCCAAGCTGACAACTGGGACCTTTACAATATGGCAATGGGAGGAAGCTATAGAGGCGAAGCTTCAAGTGTTTACTAAGAAAAACAATTGGCTGCCCAAACTCACACCAGATGAGATCATCGCACTTGCAGATTATGCCCAAGAGGGAATAGGACACTAGATACATAATAGAAATATCTTTAAAATTATTGGGAAATACTTTTCCTACCCTGTGGGTTTTTTTTTTTTTTTTTTACTTTAAGAGGGCTTTGCTGTTTAAGAGGGATCCATTACAAGGTGAGTGACCCTCTGCTCTTACCCAACTCCTGTCCAAAGCCCCATTTATCCCCAATCTCTCTGGGCCTGCGCCTGCTTGGGGTAGACCCACCCAGGCAGGGAGGAGATCTCTGAGTCTGGAAACACACCACTCTCTTCCCCCCCCCCACCTGACCCCTATGGAGGCCTAACTCCTTCAGAGTGAGGAGACTACCAGGAGAGGCAAGACCATCCAGAGCTGCGGACATTGAATTCCTGGCCCACACACACCACTGGGTCACAAGAGGAGATAGAGAGACTACACCTGTACCCACTGGAAGAAGATATGGGAAAAAGACAGAATAAGAACCCACTCAACAACAGAAAGACCAATATGACACCACCAGAATCTAGGGACTCCACACCAGCACGATCTGAAAAGTCCAACACAAAGAATGAAGAAGAGATGGACCTCAAAAATTATCTCGGCAAGATGATAGAGACATTTAAAGAGGAAACAAGAAAATCCCTTAAAGAAATAGAAGAAAAAGCAAGCAAAAATTTATACGAAATGGAGGAAAAGACACACCAAAAAATTCAAGAAATAAACAAATCTCTTAAAGCATCTAAAGAAACCCAAGAAAAAAAAAAACAACCAAACAAGTGAAGGAAGCTCTTGAAACAGTTCAAAGCATGAAGCTGAAATAGACACAATGAAGAAAACACAGAATGAGGCAATGCTGGAAATGGAAAGGTTGGATAAATGATCAGGAACGAAATATGTGAGTATAACTAATATAATTCAAGAGATGGAAGAGAGAATCTCAGTTATTGATGACTCGGAGAGGATATACATTCATTGACCAAAGAAAACCTCAAGTCCAACAAATCCCTAACACAAAATATCAAGGAAATATGGGAACTGTGAAAAGACCAAACCTAAGAATAATAGGTATAAAAGAAGGGGAAGAAACACTGCTCGAAAGTACAGAAAACATATTCAACAAAATCATAGAAGAAAACTTCCCAACCTACAGAAGGATATGCCTATGAAAGTACAAGAAGCTAACAAAACACCAAACAGACTGGACCACAAAAAGAAGTTCCCCCAACACATAATAATCAAAACACCACATCTACAGAATAAAGAGAAAATATTAAGAGCAGCAAAGGAAAAAGGCCAAGTAACATATAAAGGCAATCCAATCAGAATCACACCCGACTTCTCAATGGAAACTCTGAAAGCCAGAAGGTCTTGGATAGATACCATACAAGTAGTCTGGATGTCAACCCAGACTACTGTACCCAGCAAAACTTTCAATCACTATAGATGGAGAAAACAAGATATACCATGATAAAAACAGATTTAAACAATACATATCCACAAATCCAGCACTACAGAAGGTTCTGGAAGGAAAACTCCAACCCAATGAACATAACTACACTCACAAAAACACAGGCAATAGATAATCTAATTGTACCAAACACAAAAAGAAACAGGAGGGTGAAATCCACACACAATGACACCACCAACAATAAATCCAAAACAAACAAGAAACAACAAACAATGGACATTAATATCCCTAAATGTCAATGGTCTTAACTTACCCATAAAAAGATATAGGCTAAAAGAATGGATACAAAGACAGAATCCATCCTTCTGCTGTTTACAAGAAACACACCTCAACTTCAAAGACAGGCGTTACCTCAGAGTAAAAGGATGGGAAAAGATTTTCCAATCAAATGAGCCCAAGAAACAAGCTGGTATAGCAATCCTAATATCTAACAAATTAGACTTCAAACAAAAATAAATCAAAAGAGATGAAGAAGGGCATTTCATACTCATCACAAGAAAAGTCCATCAAGATGAATTCTCAATCCTGAACATCTATGCCCCAAATACGAAGGCACCCACATTTGTAAAAGAAACATTACTAAAGCTCAAACCACACATAAAACCACACACACTTATAGTAGGAGACTTTAACACCCACCTTACACCACTAGACAGGACAGCCAGACAGAAACTTAATAAAGAAACAAAGGATCTGACAGAAGTTATGACCCAACTGGGCTTAACAGATATCTATAGAACATCCAATCCAAACACAAAAGAATATACCTTCTTCTCAGCGTAACATAGAACCTTCTCTAAAATTGACCACATAGTTGGCAGCAAAGCAAACCTCCACAGTTACAAAAGAATTGAAATAACCCCCTGTATCTTATCAGATCACCATGCATTAAAGCTAGAATTCAACAGCAATACGAATGGCAGAAAACCTACATACTCTCGGAAAATGAATAACACCCAATTGCACCATTCCTGGGTTGAGGAAGAAATAAAAAAAGAAATTAAAGACTTCCTAGAATTTAATGAGAATGTAGACACAACATACCCAAACTTATGGGACACTCTGAAAGCAGTGCTAAGAGGAAAGTTCATAGCACTAAGTGCCCACATGAAGAAACTGGAGAAAAGTCACATTAGAGAATTGACAGAACAACTGAAAGCTTTAGAGCAAAAAGAAGCAAACTCACCAAGGAGGAATAGATGCCAAGAAATAATCAACCAAGGGCTGAATTCAATAAAGTAGAGACCAGGAAAACATTACAAAGAATCAATGAAACAAAGAGTTGGTTCTTTGAGAAGATCAACAAGATAGACAAACCTCTAGCCAAACTAACCAAAAGACACACAGAGAGAGAGAGCATGTTAATTAACAAAATCAGAAATGAAAAGGGGGATATAACAATGGACACTGAGGAAATCCAGAGAATCTTCAGGTCATACTTTGAAAACCTGTACTCCACAAAATTCAAAATCTAAAGGAAATGGACAGTTTTCTGGATAGATATCACTTACCAAAATTCAACCAAGAACAGATAACCAGTATAAATTGACCCATAACCCCTAATGAAATAGAAGCAGTCATCAAAAGCCTGCCAACCAAAAAAGCCAGGGCCAGATGGCTTCACTGCAGAATTCTACCAGAAATTCAAACAAGAATCCCAGTACTCCTCAAACTGTTCCGCACAATAGAAGCAGATGGGATATTGCCAAACTCTTTCTACAAAGCTACAATCACTTTGATACCCAAGCCACACAAAGATATGACTAAGAAAGAGAACTACAGACCAATATCCCTAATGAACATTGATGCTAAAATACTCAACAAAATATTGGCGAATCAAATCCAAGAACATATCAGAAAAATCATCCACCATGATCAAGTAGGCTTCATCCCAGGGATGCAAGGATGGTTCAACATACGAAAATCCATCAATGTAATCCACCATATAAACAAACTGAAAAAGAAAAACCACATGATCATCTCACTAGATGCTGAAAAAGCCTTTGACAAAATCCAACATCCCTTCATGATAAAGATCTTGGAGAGAACAGGAATAACAGGAACATATCTAAACATGATAAACGCGATATACACCAAACCAATAGCCAACATCAAACTAAATGGAGAGAAACTCAAAGCATTTCCTCTAAAATCAGGAACAAGACAAGGCTGTCCACTCTCTCCATATCTCTTCAATATTTTAACTGAAGTTCTAGCTAGAGCAATAAGACAAGAAAAGGTGATCAAAGGCATACAAATAGGAAAGGAAGAAGTCAAACTTTCAGGGAGGCTGTGGGACTGGCAAACAGTGCACTCTACCCTCTCCAACCTCAGCCCAGGTGTCCTCCCGAGACCCCCAACAGGGAAGCTAATACTAATATTTTGTTAAATTAATATATGCCTATTCTAAGCATCTGCCCTGGTACTAGTAGATTACTGATGCTGTTGTTCATAATGGAAGGAACTTTACAGTGATTGATGGTTTACTGCAGAGACTTAATAGTTCTTAGACTGCTGAGAATTAGTGTCTTGTGGTATGTAGTGCTTTTGTAGCATAAAGGTTCAATGTTCAGGCTATAATGGAAGAAAGAAATCATACATGTATGCTATGCCTCACAAGGCTCAGGAAATACTATACAAGACTGATTAGAAAGAACGTAAGAGCCAGGTGAAGATGTGGAGTGTTGTATAGCTGTTTTCTCTAGATTGTACATGACCATTGTCATATTGAATCAGAGCAACTAAGAGTCTCTCACAAGGTCCTTATAAGATTAAAGCTATTGACACCCTTTCATGGTGGGAAAACAAAAGTCTCATGGGGATTATAACTTCATGAGCCTTCCCCAAGATCCTCACAAGGTTTCTCCCTCCCCAAGGTTCTACAAGAGGTAAATAATTAACTACAATTTGACTCATAGGTAGTGTAGCTATCCATGTATCTCCCAGGAAATGTTTCAGTCGTGTAGTTTTTTGTTTGCTTTTTGTCTGTGTCTGTGTGTGTGTGTGTGTGTGTGTGTGTGTGTGTGTGTGTGTATCTATGTCACATTTGAGACACTTTGATGGTACAGCTTGCTTGCAGATTTCCCAGGTGACATCCCAGCACTACTTCTTCTTTTGATTTACCTGTGCTCCTGTTATCAACCTCAGCTGGCCTTGAACAGACTCCTTCCTTTGATCTATCAGTGTTCTCTGTATATGGGGTGAATACCCATTTCCTTATGCCTTTCCAGGAAAAGGCATATTATAACGTATATGCACATTAAACCCCACTGCAAACCAGAGTTAGCACTTTGTAATTCTCAGTTGGTCCATTGAGCCTCTGTGCAAAAGCCCAGGAAGCAGAACCTTCCTCACAAATGCACTGAAAAATGCTATTTAGAGTCAGAGCAAAACCAAGGCTGTCACCTCCAATTTCCAGTCTTGCGGTTGTGGGTTTTCAAGCTACTAACCAAGGCTTATTGTTAAGCTTTCAGGAAGAGTAATCTAGATAGAGCTTCATTTTTAATGCTCTTTTATTTTAGTAACTTGAAAAATAATAAATTCAGGCTTTTTCATTTGCATCAGGCATTGAGTTTGATAAAGGAGCTTAAATTAGCAGAAGAATCGCACACCTGTGCCACATTTTCATATCAACCCCCTTAAAGACTCTGAGTCAGGCAAGAATTCATATCCAAAATGATCTCTCATTTCATCATGCTCATTGCTATGAAGAAAACACACTGCATTGGAGGAAACAAATATAAAAATAAAATCAAAGAGGCTGCATTTATGGTGTTTTGCTTACATCTGATTATGCAGCAACTCCCAGGAGACAAATATATGTCAAATTAGCAATGAATATGCATTAGAACCCATCATAATTCTCTCTCCTATGTCTAGTCAGTGGAAGGACGGGTCATTTCAGACATAAGCCCTAAATTCTGTGTATCAGGTCACTTTGTGGATAAAATTAGATTCATAGTTGGGAACATTTGTGATGTGGCTGAACTTGGGGTGTAGAAAGCACAAAATGAAGAAAGCTCTGACACGGTACCATTAAGTTTAGCACAGAAATCAGGCAGAGAGAGAATTGTAAGGAACACAAAGCATGCAGGATCATCAAATAATGTCAATACAATGTCATCTAAACTAATGTCATCTTGACCCAGGAGTCAGACGATACGGGGGGGGGGGGTGGAATTGTCAATGGTTTCTGTTTCAGGTGGAGGTAAGTAACTGCATGTGGGGACAATAGCATGAACAGGGAAGCATGTCCAGGGGTGAGGTAAAGCTGAGAGGTAAGAGGTAGGGAGATGCTCTGCAGAGATAGTGTGGAAGATGTGCATTTGTAGAAGAGGGTAGGGGGTGTAGGGACAAGGTCAGAGGTACTTAATAAGGAACTGTTCCATTTCCTAAGGGGGTGGAAAATAAAGTGATTAAAAGGCAAGGACCAGAGCCAGGCATTCTAGGACTCTTCTCCCTATTGGACTGCTGAAGATTCGGGCTAGCTTCGAATGCCATGGACGCCTATAAAACAGCTTTTCTTCCCTTACTAACAAACCCTGATATTAATTGATTGATTGATTGATTGATTGATTGATTGATTGATTTTTGGATAAGTTCCCTTTCCAACTTAGGAGGTGAATTAATCCTCATTTAGAACAGAAGTTCCCAAAGTTTGCTCCACAATCCTTCAGGTATAGCTGAAATCTGTTCAGGAACTCTACAGGAAATTCACTATGTCATAGAAATGGAAAGACGTTGTCATTTGTGTGAGTGTGAGTGCTGTTTTTTTGGCACCAAAATGCAAGCAAGTGTGAGTGTTACAGCTATGGAGCTGCAAAGGTATCCTGACTTGTCAGGAAGCCAGACTACCGAGAGCCACAATAGAACAGCTCTGGAGGGTGGAGCTACCTGAAGCTGGGATGCGGTGGGGGATGGTCTCCCGCAGGCTATAACAATCCAGCTCTTTTCCTAGAGAGTGGTTACAGCTGAGCTCTGCTCTGTTCTGCTAAGTGAACATCCTAGCAGAGTTATCTGCTGTTCTTTGGCCCCAGATGTTACTTCTTTTGCTACAGTCTGCTAAAGCGGAAGCCCTTATGGAAATGTAGCAATCTCCCCAGGCTCCAGAGAAAAATTGTTACTTTTCCTGATCAGCCTCCCTCAGGCCCCATAAGGGATCCTCTCAGCAAGGTTCTTCTATTCTGCTCTGGCTAAAGAAAACCTTCACCCGTCTCTTCTGAGAGAGATTTATTTGGGAAAGAGGAGTCCAGGAGAGTGGCTGCCTCTGCCAGGATGGGAAAGGACAGCCCACAACTGAATAGATAAAGGGGCTTATACAGGAATTTTTAGGGGTGGAGGTTTTTCCAGGAAGAAGTTTTTCTGCTCACGGATGGAATAGTTTTCCTGCTCAGGGATTGGTTAGTTTAGTTGGTGTGGGGCCGATATGGCTCTGATTTCAATGTCAAACTGTGCTTCTTTCACTGGTTCTTCTTAGCTTTCTGCTTCTAGTTTCAAGGTCAAGGCATATTTCTTTCCCTAGCTCAGATTGTGGGGACAGTGTGTTTCTTTGGCTCTGATTTCAGAGTCAGGGCATGCTTCTTAGGGTCTGGGTTCATGGCTAAGAGTGTTTCTTTCACTAACTCAGGTTTATGATCCAGGGCATGTTTTCTTTCACTGGCTCTGGGTTCAGAGCCAGAGTGGGTTTCTTTGGATGGTCACTTTACCCTGCAGTTTGTCTTTTTGATGTGATGCAAGAATCAGCTGTAGTAAAAATGTTTGTGCTTTAGAATAAAAAGGAAAGGTATAAAATTGCATCAGGAACCAAGTCAGCTTCATCCACATATACTGAAAAAAAAAAAAAAGGAACAGACACTGTTAATAATAAATTGTCTCTATGCAGGCTTCACCCTTGGGCAGACATCTTTTAAATGTTTTGTGTGATAAAATAAGAAGTGCAATAAGAGCAAGAGAAGAGGAGTAGAGGAGAGGAAATGGAGGGGAAAAAATATTGAGTTGGGGGAAGAATAGAGGAGAGAGAGCAGGATGAGAGATACCATATCAGAGGGAGCCACTATAGGTCCGAGAAGAGATCTGGAACCAGGGAGATCTCCAGAGACCTACAAGGATGACATGATCTGACAATCCAGGCAATGGTGGAGAGGATAACCTAAAAGCCCTTCCCCTAAAATGAGATTGATGACTTCTCTTTATGCCATCCTAGAGCCCTCATTCAGTGGCTGATGGAAGCAGAGACAGACATCCACAGATATACACTGAGCTGAAATTGGGAATTTAGTTGAAGAGAGGGAGGAATGAAGAGCGAAGGGGTCTGTACCAGGTTGGAGAAACCCACAGGAACAGTTGGCCTGAACAAGGGAGAGCACATCGACCCCAGATGCTGTCTGGGAGGCCAGTACAAGACTGATCCAGACCCCTGAACATGGATGTCAATAAGGAGGCCTCTGCACTCCAGGGAGCCTCTGGTGGTGGATTAGTATTTTTTCCCTGGTGCAAGAAGGGACTGTGAGAGCCCATCACACATGAAGGGATACACTCTGGCCCTGGACACATGGGGAAGGGCCCAGGCCCAGCACAGGAAGATTTGGTGGACTTTGCAGAGCCCCCGTTGAGGGCCCTACCCTGCCTGGGGAGTGGTGGGTGGATGGGGTGGGGGGTAGGTGGGGGTGGGGAGGTGAGATGGGGGTGTGGGCAGGGAGAGTGAGAAGGGACTTACATGTGAAACAAGCTTGTTCCCTAACTAGAACTAATACCCTCTTAGAATAAGCAATCATTTACAAATGATTGTCCAGCACTTTGCAGGGAAGGTCTCAGGAAAGAATGGTTCCTCTCATCTGGGGATCTCCCTGAGGTGCCCATCACATCAGAAAAGTATCCCATAGTTGTCCCAGCTCTGGTTTCTATGACTAAGGCTCAGCCCCTCCTCCAGAATAGTGTCAAAGCAACACTGGACTGTTTGCCTCAGAGGATAGTGGCAGGTGCAAGTGAGAAAATGCAATATATGTAAGAACAAACATATTTTTGAAGAATATTTGACAAAGAACATGCTCATGAAAAAATATAGATATATTTTTAAATTAAGAATGAAAATTATGTATATTTTTAAATTAAGAATGAAAATTACGGAAGGAAGCTGCTGGTGGATCTTCTATCCTGTTCCTTAGTCCCCATAACTTCAAGTGGCCATTATTAAAGGACTTGGTTACCCTAGAACTAAAATAAAGGAATAAAAATAATTTTAAAATTTTAAATAAAAGTTAAGCTTGTTTTTTTTTTTTTTAGAAGTGTACATGGAGCACTTGAAGTTGCATCTAAGGTCCATGGCTCTCTCAAGGAAAGGAAGTGTGCACTTGTCTGAGTTGTGAGTCAAACTAGCCATTTCTCTCAGGTAGCATCCTCTCACTCGAAAGAATGGCTGACATGCTACAGCTATTCAGATGGCAGTATGAATCTCTACTCAAACACTGAGGTATTTGCTACTGTGATAGAATATAAGCTCTCAAGTAAAAATTATAATGTGGAGAAACCTGGTCCATGGTTGAGTTTTTTATGTCTTCCCGATATGTAATGACTTCAGTAGTTAGAACAGAGGTGACATTAATAAGCATGTGTTTCATTTTTTAACATTTATTTATTGTGAGTAGAGGTGCACAATCTGAAAACAATGTAAATCAGATTAAAAACCCTAATATTTTATATTTCTTTCTAGTCTCTTTATCATCACATAGAATACTACTCTCTCTCTTTCTCTCTCTCTCTATCTCTCTCTCTCTCTCTCTCTCTCTCTCTCTCTCTCTCTCTCTCTCTATCTCTCTCTCTCTCACACACACACAGAGTCAGCCATCTCACCAGCCCAATGAACATGGATTTTATATCATAAAATGAACATAGATTTTTGAAACTCTATATAACTCATCAAACTATCAAATGACAAAAAAGTGACATCACAAAATCAAGATGTCCTTAAATGATAAAAAAAAAGTGGAAAGGAAGCTAATAAAACTAAGTAAGAAAGTCTTTATTAACATAATTTCAGAGTCTACATTGAAATTAACTTTTCAAAATTTACAGCTTGGTGAGTGTGGGTGGGCATAATACCAAAGATGATTCACAAAGATTTGTGGGAAAACCATTAAAACACTGAAGCTGAGTTCTCTTCATGTACTTGAGCAAAATCAACACCCAGCCATAGTTTGAATACAAAAGCAAATATGAGCCTCCAGTTGTCAAAGGACAACAAATCAGATATTGGAGAATTTTAGAAAAACACATCATTCTTGCTAAGTCTATTGTTTTGAAAAATATCTGTAATGAGTAATGTTAACATGCATTTTTATGATTAATGAATTAATATATAAGTATGCATTTTAAAACTTTATTTTTGCTAATTTCTTAGGTGTATAAAATACTACTTTTCATACCCAACTACTCCATCCTCTGTCATCCCCTTCTTCCCCACCAAAATCCCCTGCCCTAGTTAGCTTTAATTGTAAACTTGACACAACCTAGAATAATCATCTGAGAGGAGAGCCTTCATTGAGGAATTTCAGAGATCATATTGGCTTGTGGTCATGTCCCTGGGGATTGTCTTCATTATTAGTTGATACAGGAGGGCCCAGCCTACTATGGATATGGCACTATCACTAGGCAGGTGCTCCAGGTTATATAATGAGGACTAGCTAAGCAGAAGTCAGAAGGCAGCATTTCTCCATGGCTTCTGCTCGAAGTTCCTGCTTGAGTTCCTGTGCGAATTCTCTCAGTGCTGGACTATAATCTGAAAGCTACAGAAAACCTTATTCTTCCCTAAATTACTTAGTTAGAGTGTTCACAGCAAGAGTCAAAACCAGAACACCCCCTCTCTTCGCAACAAGTTCCTCCCACCTTCATACCTCTTACATGGTCTTTGGTTTGCTTTGGTGGCCCACTGAATTTAACCAGGGCCACCTGATGTAAACATAACCACTAAAGCATTAGTAACTCACTAGTGGATACACCACTAAAGACAATGACCCCCATTCCACAAGCAGCCAATATCTCCATAGGAATGAACCAGTATCCATGAACCCCTGCTGGATCCATTATGACTGAATGTTAATGGGTCCAATCTTTGAAAATTCTGTGCAGATCACTGAGTTCATGAGTAAAATATCCCACATTATGCCCAGAAAATAGCATTGCATGGACATCCACCCCTTTGTCCAGGTATTGTATTATTTCTACCTCCTCTTCTGCAGTGTTTCCTGAGTCTTGAGAGGGGTATTAAGGATGGTCCATAGAGGGGTGACCACTTAACAGTTGCTTACTGTTAACAGTGAGATAATCTGTAAGCCTCTGCATTAGCCACTTGTGGTGGTTTAAAAGAAAATGCCCCCCCCAAAGGAAGTAGCACCATTAAGGGATATGGCTTTGTTGAAGTAGGTTTGGTCTTATTGGAGGAAGTGTGTCATTGTGAAGAAAAGCCTTGAGGTCTCATATACGTACAAGCTATGCCCAGTGTATCAGACCACTTCCCGTTGCCTGTTGCATGGTGCCTGTGCCAGTTGTAGAAATCTCAGCTCCTTCTCTAGTGCCATGTCTGCCTACATGCTGTCTTGCTTCCTGCCATGATGATAATGGCAGAATAAGCCACTGAACTATAACCCCAGTAAAATGTTTTCCTTTATTGAGTTGCCATGGTCATAGTGACTCTTCACTGTTGTGGAAAATTCCTTTACATTGTGTGAAAATGTGTCACTATTATTGGTTTAATAAAAAGCTAGAGGGTCAATAGCTAGTCAGGAGGTATAGGTGGGACTTCTGGACAGAGAGAGCTCTGGGAAGAAGAAAGGCAGAGTTGCTAGTCCGACACCAAATAACCAGGACAGGCATAATGGAAATGAGGTAAAGAGCACGTGGAAGAACATAGTTTTAAAAATATGTGTTAATTTAAGTTACAACAGCTGGTTAGAAGCAAGCCTAAGCTAAGGCCAAGCTTTCATAATTAATAAGTTTTGTGTCATTTTTTGTGAGCTGGTGGCCCCAAAAGAAAAGTATGTCTCCACTTTATAGCAATAGAAAAAAAGCATCACTATTGCCTGAAAAAAAAATGAAGTTTATCTGACCAAGGCTGAGGACAGAATTACTTATATGTATAAACATAAATATTTAGAAGGCAGTTTGATACCATGACTATTAAGCAAAACAGAAATAGTGGCTTCATACCTAGAGCCTATACCCACTCCCTCTTGTGTGGCAGGTCTCTGATCTAATCAGAAATCAGTTGAACTTTGTGCAGGGTGAATAGTCAGAATCTAGCTACATTCTTGTGTATGAAACTATCAAGCTTGTCTAGTACTATTTGTTGAAAACACCCTCTTTTCTCCAGTGTGTATTTCTGGCCTTTGTCAAGAGTCAGATGGTTGCAAGAGTATGGGATTATAATGGGTTGTCAAAGCTATTCCATCAACCATGCATCTGGTTTTATGACAGTACAATATGGCTTTGTAGCCTAATTTGAAATCAGAACTAGTAATACATCCTTCAGTGTTTTTACTGCTCAGGATTATTTCTTATTCTGAGTCTTTTTGTATACATAAGAGTTTTAAGAATTGTTTTCAATTTCTATGAAATGTCACATTGGAAATTTGATGGGGATTTAAAACTATAGATTACTTTTGGTAGGATGGTCATTTTCATATTTATCCCACTAATCCATGAGCATGGAGGCCTTTACATCTTCTGGAGTCTCTTTCAATTTCTTTGATGTTTTCATTATAAAGTTCTTTCACTTCTTTAGTTCATTTTGTAAAGATTTAGTGTTTTTTATATGCACTGGTGTTTTGCCTGTATGAATATCTGTGTGAGGATGTCAGATCCCCTGGAATTGGAGTTACAGATAGGTAGGAGCTGTCATGTGGGTACTGGGAATCGAACCTGGGTCCTCTGGAAGAGCAGCCAGTGTTCTTAATTGCTGAGCCTTGACTCATAGGAAGCCCTTAATAAAAGTGAACAATTATTATAGGCTTATAAAGATTAATGAAGACAAAACAAAGAGCTGGGTCCCATTTTCTGCATGGAAAATTTGTGTGGGAAAACTTTCTCAATGACATGTACATATGGAACAGCCACACAACACACACTGAAACCTATATTGTCTCCATATTTTTTGCTATGTTGAAATAATTGGATAATTGAGCTATAATGTGATATTTATGGTGACAAGTAGGATCAATACATTTCATGGCAAAATAAAGAACTTTAAAGGAATTCACATTTGCACTTGCCATATTCCACAAACCAATACATTATCAAATTTATAAACTTTCACAATTTCAGGGAGCATGCAACTGTTTTCTGTCTGTAAGACTGCTCCTCTGAGGTGGTGTTGCATTTCGATTTATAAATCATTTCAATTTATGCTGAAAAGGTATTTGACAAATTCCAGCATGCCTTCATGATAAAAGTTCTTAGGACTTTAGGAATAGAAATAATAAACCTCAAGATTATAAAGTCTATGAACAACAAACCTATAGCCAACATTATATTAAATGGAAAGGCTGAGAATATTTCCTCTAAAATCAAGAATGAGACAACCATTCTCCCCTCTTTTAGTGTCCAAATTCTTAGATATAGCAATTTGATAAGAGAAAGACAGAGGCAATTACAAATTAGAAAGGAAGTATTCATACTACCCCTATTCACAGATGGCATGACTCTTTACTAAAAAAAACCTTATTGATTGTACTAGGAAATTTTTAGACCCTAATAATTCCAGTAAAGCTTCAGGATACAAGCTCAATGTAAAAAAAAATCAACAGGCTTCATTTATACCAACAATGTACTCTCAGAGGAAGAAATTATGAAAGACATTCCATTTACAATAACTCCATAAAATGTAAGTACTTGGGACTACATCTACCAATGAAGTGAATAGCCTCTACAACAAAAACTTCAAAATATTGAAAAAGGAAATCACAGATTATGTTAGACAATGAAAAGACATCCCATGTTTCTAGACTGGCTGAATTAAAATTGTGAAAATAGCTAGATATACTACTAAAATTAATTTATAAATTTAATGCAATACTTAGCAAAACTGTGACAACATATTTCACATGTTTATAAAAAGCAATGTTCAAATTTCTGTTGAACCACAAAATTCCACAAATACATAGTTAAAGCAATCCTAAGGAGTGAGACCAATACTGAAGGTACCACAATTCCCAACTTCAAATTATGCTATGGAGTTGTAGAAATAAAGATAGCCTTTACGGTACTAGCATAAAAAAAGGAAGACCAATGGAATAGAAAATAGACCCATGAAGAAAATAATTTTTGCTTAATTTCTGACAAAGGCAAGAAAAATATAGATTGGGTAAAAGATGGCCTGGTCAACAAATAATGTTGGCAAATCTGGATTCCTACCAAGAAGATAGAATTAGATTATCTTTCACGCTGTACAAAATTCAATTCAAAATGGACCAAAGACCTTCACTTAAAACCTGAAAAACTAAATCTTCTAGAAGAAAACAGGAGCTATTAGTGCATGGCAGGGGGAATTAGGCAAGAAATTTTTAAATAGAGCATTAACATTATAGGAACTAACCCCAATATCAACAGATGGACTGCACAAAAATAAGTTTTCGTATAGTAAAGGAAACAAGCAACAAAGCAAACAGACAGTGCACACAATGGGAAAATGCTACTAGCTATACTTCAGACAGGGGCTAATATCCAGACTTTGCAAAGAATTGTAGAAATTGAATACCTGTAAGATTAAATTCCCAATCAACAAATCGACAAATGAATTAAATAGATACTTTTTAAAAAAGTAACCCTTGTTAGTGGCATTTTTTGCACTAGTGTTTCTGTTTAGTTTTGTCTTTTTTTTTTTGTGGTACCAATATAGGGAACATGGAATGACAAAGAAGTAGGAACTAGAAGAGTGGGATACATTGTGCAACTCTTTGAACAGAAGCCACCATAGAATTAAAAGTGCATATTAGTAGTCACCCATGTGAGAAACCAGATGATGAGGCTTTTGAGTAATGGTCAGGAGCAATGGGAATGGGAGGGTGTGAGGCAGATACCCAGGCCCGTGTCTGGCAGTGAACATAGGGATTCGACAGTAGAAAGCCCCAGAGAGCTGCTACTGGGGCATCTTAGCAGGAAGAAAGGTTGGAGTTAGACTCAGCATTGAAATTCAAATCTTCTACCTCCATGCTGTACACCCTAAACATGGACATCACTTGATCTGCGCTCTAGTTCTCCATCTAACACAGCAATATTCACACAGAATAATCAAAGCTATAATGTTAGTACCTATTTACACATAATGTTAAGATGATTATTCCCTGAGGATTCAGTCCTCTCATGGTATTCAACTTCTTAGCCTGTGGGCTCTGCATTAGCCTCGTGGGCTGTCTGTCGTTTTTTTACTAGTCTCAGTGATAGATACCTTTTATGGTTTGAATCTCAATGGTCCCCACAGGTTCATCTCTTGAGTGTTTTATTCCTAACTGATGGGCCCTTTAAGAGGTTGAGACAGAGGTAGTAGGTCTTTAGGGGAGAGCCTTTGCATTGTATATCCAGCTCCTGTTCCTGCCTCATTCTGTGTCTCTGTCCAGCATGATGTGCACAGCCTTCCACACAAGCAGCTGCCACAATGGACTGAGCCATTCCTCCATGCCTTTCCTGAAGTGATGGACTGAAAGTCTATGAATTTGTAAACCAAAATAAGCCTTCCTCCCTTAAGCTGTTTATGTCTCGTGTTTGGGCCACAACAATGCAGAAGTAACCATTATGCTATCTCTAGGGACTGAGGACATTTGGTCTGGATAACATGAAAATTTCCTTAACATCAAGGCTACCACACAAAGATAGAACTTGTCTCTCCTATAATAATTGCAATTAAGTACCCAATGCCTACATAATGCTCTCTGGTTACCAATATGCTTTCATATGTCCTAGGTCTGTATACAAACCAGAATTACAAAAAAGGAAACTTTAAGAAAAGAAGAATGAGATTCAGGGCCATAGGACTTTGTAAGATTCAGTGTTTCTCACCTGCTGAAGCCAAGACAGAGCCACAACTAAAAGATGATGTGCTGTTTGGCCTATATCACCACAGATAACAATGTTATTTGATTCTAATTCAGAGTAACCTTCATGAGCATAAACAGACTGCTTTGATTCGATTTCTGGCTACATCATGAAATAACTGGGTGACCTGAGCAAAATTGCTTAACTTCCAGAGCCTTAATTACCAACTAACAAAATTAGAGGCAATACTTGTTTGTGTCTGTCTTAGAAAATACCTAAGACAGTGAGACTTATCACCTAAAGCAACACATACTTACCATGTTATAAACATTGGACATCTGTTAAAGAGAACCGTAAAAGTTTGAAATATCTCTAAGCACAAATGTTTTATTATTTTTCAGCACTTTATAATTGCTAAAATATTAGCTAGTATATTAGTAAATATCACTTGACCAAACATTTAACCACCTGGCACAGGCTTTCAACTCCTATTTCTTTGTTTATAAAGAAAAAGAAGAGAAGTGGAGTGTACTGAATAGCTTCCATCCACAACGTATTTGTCTGTCTTATGCACTGTGTCTGCTGCCTCCCTAAAGATCGTCGTCACTTGTAATGTATGGCGATGCACGGTACTTAACAGATCAAGAGATTCAATTTGGGCGTTTAGTAATAAATCCATGGTCCATGAAGGGGGGATTTTCTTACAACCCTTCTCCCCAAAAAGCTATTAATAAAAGTAACTCAGAGGATATATTTCTACTAAGCCAAGATTCCTGGGATGTCAACCCTTCCGAGTCATGCTGAGCCCTTTATCCCCACTGAGAAGGTCTGAGGTGATTGATGAATCCTGCCAAGAGTCTGTCAGACACTTTGCCTTGTGCCATTATGTGCATTTCATCCACTGTAAACTTTAATGTGGGGATCTCTCACACTCTACCTAGAAATGCCTACGTTTAAAGGAGGCCTTTCAATTTAATAGCTCTGCAATTTGAGTCCCCTTTCTGTGTCAATCATGAAGTTGCTTAGTGACGATGGCCACAGACATCCACCTCATATCATATCTAATACCCAAACCAAACCCAAGCCTGTTGAGTCCTGTAAATTCGGGCTCCAGAAATAGAAGTCGAGAAATCTGGTGCCAACAGCAATGTCCCCAGTGGTGGTTCATCTGGGAGCCCTCCATAATTCAAAGGAAATGTTGAACTCACCTGACCCAGAGATATGGTGAGTAATCATTCCACTGCTTGGCTGGAATTTAATGAACAAGTGGGGTTTCCTATCAAACCGTGGCTAGTGATTCCAAAAGAGTTGCCATCTTGTTCTAAAGCTAGAGGAACTCTTGAGTTTATGTCAAAGAATGGATCAGATGAGAGAGCTGAAAAGTAAAAGGTGTTTGCATTGAGTGTCCAGAGCTCAGGCAACTGTTGTGAGCAAGTTTCTCATACTTTGGGCAATTTATCTTCAATAAACCACACAAAATAATTCTGTCATTTAATAATCTACAAAGTTAGATTTTGATGAATGAACACACACTAAATTTTTTTCAAAGTACTGATGAAACTAAAAATGTGCTCCTGGCTTAGCTGTTAAGAGCACACACTGCTCTTTTAGCCCACCCAGGTTCACCTACCACCACCCACATCTGATGGCTCACAACTGCCAGTAACTCTGGTTCTTGGGGGAATCTAAGTTCTAGTTCAGAGTAACAGCCATTAAGGCACCTGAAATTTTTATGGTCACTGTGGGCACCTGAATTTATGTGTGTGAACACACACACACACACACACACACACACACACACACACACACACATACACACACACACAAAATGGAAAATAAAAACAAATCTTTAAAACTATAACTAACCAACTAAACAAATAATAATAAAAGCATGCTCAGTGCTATTTCTAGGGACCAGGAATGACTTCCCTGCTCCCTTTCTTGGCCTGCCTTGTCTTGTCTTTAGAAATGGCAGAAGTTCTTTAGTCCTGGCATTAAAATTACCAGTCTTATTTAGGAGACGGTGAAAGGTGTAGGTTCTGTTAACTGAGTCCACCTTGAAGGATTCACTTGTCACCTGGGGCATAGGGGAGGGAACATATTTATTTTTCCAGTAGAGATTCCCTCAAAATGCAGTCCCAATCACAAGAGAAGACACTAATCTTTTTTGTCTCTAGAAGCAAAAGGTGATGCTGGAGGTAGCTGCACTTTTCCCTGTATTTAAATGTACAATTTCCCCCAGGCCAAAAGAAATTGCTCTATAGCTGCAGTGCCACCCCGTAGAACCCCTGAGAAATAATTTTGCTTTCAAAATCTATAAATACCAAAAGAAAAACTTTCTTTACAAGGTCTAGACCCACAATGATTGGGCAGAGGGTAAGTTAGAGTTCTTTGCTCAGAATTACATTTAAGAGAAAGCATTTTATCTAAAGTAAAATTGAAATAAGTAAAGCTTGAAGAATCTTGGAAGCCAAGGACTTTCCCCAAAGTGACAATGACTCTTGTGTGCACCTGTTGGCACAAATCAACTGTGTTTTCTCCCTTTTCATGGAAAACCATCCTTAAATATATAAAAGCCCTAACCCACTATAAATTCAGCCAAAGTTGGAGTTTTTGGGGAAGGAGGAAGCAGAAAACAGTCAGAAATGCTCTGAGGAACATGCTTTTCCTTCTGCCAAATTGGTAATCTCCACAGTAAAGTGGGCAGGGCACTCTTTGTTCCATGATGAAAACATGCCATGAATTCTTACATTTGTTAGTGGATCACCTGACTCCCACTGGTATTGTTAAGCTCTCTCTGGATAGAATGTTTTGTTAATGATCTCCTGCACTAGACTGGAGATCGAGATGACCCAGAAAACAAGTGGGGAATTCTGTCTCTAAACTCTTTAGTTACTAATAGAACCAGAAAACTTTCCACCAGAGAAAGAGAACTTTAGATTGACATGCAACAGTTATGGAGAAAAGTTTTCTGAGTGCAGACAAAGCTAGAATTAAGAAGCAAACCATTCTCAAGGAAGAAAAAAAAATTTAAAGACTGTACATCTTTGAAGAAATGGAAAAAGGTCTGGGACTAGGGCAGGAAATTTTCAGAAGGAATATAGAAAATCCCTTAGCAGCAGATGATGAATTGTTAAAATACAAAACAAAGTAGACACACGTATTGGCTAATTTTATGACTTGACACAAGCTAGAATTATCAAAAAGGGGGGAACCTCAATTGAGAGAATGCCTCCATAAGATTTTCTTAATTAGTGATTGATTGATGTGGGATGGCCCAGCCTATTATGGGTGGTGCCATCCCTGAGCTGGTGGTACTGGGTTCTATAAGAAAGCAGGCTGAACAAGCTATGAGGAGCAAGCCAGTAAACAGCACTCCTCCATGGCTTCTGTATCATCTCTTGCCTCCAGGTTCCTGTCCTGTTTGAGTTCCCGTCTTGACTTCTTCCAATAATGAATATCGAAATGTAAGCCAAATAAAGGCTGTCCTCCCCAAGTTGCTTTGGTCATGGTGTTTCATTACAATAGTGTTGTAACTAAGACAATACAGAACACCAGCAAGAATGAGACATGCCAAAGGGGTACAGCAGACTACCAGAATCTTCCACTGGCCCAAGGTGGCACAACTTGCAAGAAATAAGGTAGAAAATAAATGCCCTTGTTCCTGTATTAACAGAAACAAGAAATTTAGTAAAGAAATGTATAAATTAGAGAGAGAGATTTAAAGTCATTCACATCTTAGATGTAAAATATGAATTTTTGTGTTTACTTTGTAAACAATTTGGTGGGGGTGGGGCATGGACTGATATCTCTTCTCTTGGGAAATGGCAACAAAAAGGAGCTGTAGAAGTCATAACTCAACTTAATTATTTTTAAGGATGAAGAAATTGGGGAAGTTAAATAACCAACATTGTCAAAATCTGGGTCCTCAAACCAACTGTTGCTGCTTCCTTCTGTCACCTCTATACATATATTTACACTTAAATATACTTAGTAAAACTTATGTCTAACTGTAAGAATGGAAAGTAACCATGAGATTAAAAATATGTAAGTATGTGTATAGATATACAAAGGCATGCCTTCAGTCTGATGTTCCACAGGGTATCTGTGTAGACATTCCAACTCTAAAGAGCTCTGGGGAAGCATGCCAGCCAGCATCTCATCCACGTAGGCACTGGAGCAGTGCTGGTCCCTGCCCAGTCTCTTTCTGCCTGTCAGCAGAGCAATGAGGAGCTAGACATTGAGCAGAGCAGAAGATAAGGGAATTCTCAGACCATGAACAAAGTATTCTGCGTATTTCCCTTTTAAAATGTTGTGACACCATTTCCACGGCAGGAGTCTTCCCTATGATTGCCAGTAATTCAATTATTTCACCATGTTTTACAGCAGCAAGCAAATGTAGGAGCTAACAAGGGGAAACGCTGTAATACACTCAGAAATCGCTCACCTTGCAATGCTTTAATCAATTACAGCACTGATGGCGGGCATCTTTGGCAGGGCCTGGTACCTCCGACCCCTCAGCCTCTCTTAATACCTGATGCTATTTTATCTCAGAATCTAACTTGGATTTTCCACTAATTAAAATGCACAAATCTGTGCCCACTATTAACCTCAGCTCTCCCTTTCTGGGCCCTGAATCTCTCCTTTGAAATGTGTTTTGCCTCAGTGAAATGTCAATGGCTATTTTGGACATTTAGATGTGTGTAGCCTTAGCAACAGAAAGAAAAGGTGTCATATTTCATAATCCCATTTTAGAGACAGAGATGAGGAAATAGCCAGTCAGCTAATATATTTCATGAACTCCTACACAAATATCACTGACTTTTTTTCCTGATAAAAACAGATACTAAGACAGCAATAAACTAATGTAAGGCAGATTTAAATAATACATTCTACATGTATGAAAACTGATATTTGTGAAGCATGTGGTCACGTGAAATGCAGTTGAAGACACAAATGACATAGTCCTCCTTTTCCCTGTAGCTTCAGGTTCCATGGCATCCAGTACCTTTAGTCAACCAGTCTAAAATCGTTACATGGACAAATTTGTGAAATAAATAATCACCAAGTTCTTAACTGTGTGCCACTTTGAATATCTGCTGAAGCATTTTCCTATCCTTTTCATCCTCTCCAGACGTGAGTCACTTCTTTGTCCAGAGCACCCAAGCCGAAGCTCATTAGTCACTTACCAGACTGCCCGGCCTGTCATTGAGAACTCATGATCAAGGAACATTTTAAAAACGTGTATGTGGCCGGGTGTTGGTGGAGCACGCCTTTAATCCCAGTACTCAAGTGGCAGAATCAGGTGGATCTTTGTGAATTCAAGTCCAGCCTGGTCTGCAGAGCGAGTTCCGGGACAGGCTCCAAAGCAATACAGAGAAACCCTGTCTTGAAAAACAAACAAAAAATGTGTATGTATCTTTGTCTGTGTATCTGTGTGCTGTGTGTATGCAAGTATCATTGGAGTGGGGAAGGGGTGGGGAAAGATAGTTAATAAGAGATTAGAAGGCATCATACATGATAATAAGATGTAAAACTCACAATAGATTTTTATCTGACTCTTGTTAGCCTGGAATTCATGATCCCCTTCCTGTCTTTGTCTTTTGAGTGCAAGATAACAGGCATGGGCCACCATACCCAGAAAAAAAAAAAAAAACATTTTTAAATGTTTAAATGTTTAAAATGATAGATAATAAAATCTTAGGTGGTTCTAGCAACCTGCCATCATGAGTTCCCCTCATACACTAAGTAAACCCAGTGCCTTGTGTCCATGCTTGTCTTCCATTGTGTGCTCAGGAGAGGACTGGTTATAGGCCACACAACACTGAAATTTTCTGTGCTGTCCTCCTGCATTCAACCTGGGATCTCACCACAAAGCAAGCTGCTGTGATGGTGGGTTAAACAAAATCCACAAATAGCCACATAAAGTATTAACAGGTATCTATTTGGGGAGCACTCACACAATGATGGTAAATAAAGTCCATGGTCTTCCCGCTCCTGGAGATTCAACCTCTGCCCCTCAGGATGTTCCAACCACAACTGAAGAAAGTGTGAGTAAGCCCATCCTTTTCCTTATAAGGGGTCATGTCCAAACACACGGAAGCCACACGTTAAGGTGTGGCCACCATCCCAAGTCCATTGGCAGACAAGATGCCACCACACTGCTGCCTAGTCTGTTCCAGCCTGCTGAATGGCTCTGCTCTACACTGTCCCCCTACTCCAAGACACTGACTGCAATAGTGGTACCCATAATAGAGTATATTATAAATCAAGGAAGTGTTTCCTTGTGAAACTTTAGGAGCAAGAATTAATTAAATGCATATTTTTTTTACATGGAATCAAATAACATTTACTGCTGAAGTCATTAAGAATGAAGATATAAACTCATTAAATGAAGACAGGAAAGATCAAAATGTTCAGGAATTACTTATTACCATGTTTCACCACCTTGAGCCAGTTTTAGAAAATGAAATGAACTATGATGTCCCATAGCAGAGGTTTTTTATATATAAATTTTATTTAAATTAGAAACAATCTTATTTTACATAGCAACCCCAGATACCTCCCATCTTCCCATGCCCCACCCCTGGCCTCCCATCCCATCCCCCATCCACTCCCCAGAGCGGGGGTGAGACCTTTCATGAGGGATCACCAAAGTCTGTCAAGTCATTTGGGGCAGGGCCTAGGCCCTCCCCAGTATATCTAGGCTAAGAGAGTATCCTTCCATGGGGAATGGGCTCCCAAAGCCCATTTGTGCATTAGGAATAAATACTGGTTCCACAGCCAGAAGCCCTATAGACTGCCCAGGTCTCCTAGCTGACACCCATTTTCAGGGGACCTGGTTTGGCCCTATGTTGGTTCCCCAGCTGTCAGACTGTGGTCCGTTAACTCCCACTTGCTGAGGTCAGCTGTTTCTGTGGTTTCCCCAGCATAATCTTGACCCCTTTGCTCATCACTCCTCCCTCTCTACAACTGGATTCCAGGAGTATGGCTCAATGCTTAGCTGTGGATCTCTTTTCTTCCATCAGCTACTGGATGAAGGCTCTAGGATGGCATTTAAGGTAGTATTATTCTCTTTATAGGGGAAGGGCATTTAAGGTAGCCTCTCCACTATTGCTTAGATTCTTAGTTGGGATCATCCGTGTGGATCTCTGGCCATTTCCCTAGTACCAGATTTCTCTTTAAACCTATAGTGGCTCCTCCCTCTATTAAGGTATCTCTTTTCTTGCTCTCCTCTATTCATCCCCAGACTTAATCTTCCTGATCTTTCATGTTCTCCTGCCCCCTCTTCTTCTCCCCTCCTCTTTTTCCTGCATCCCTCTCCCCTTCCCCCGTGCTCCCAATATGCTCAGGAGCTCTTGTCTCTTTCCCCTTCTCTGGGAGACCATGCATGTCTCTCTTAGGATCCTCCTTGTTTCCTAGCTTCTCCGGAGGTGTGGATTGTAGACCGGTAATCCTTTACTTCATGTCTAATATCCATATATGAATGAGTACATACCATGTTTGCCTTTCTTTGATTGGGTTACCTCACTCAGGATGCTTTCTTCTAGTTCCATCCATTTGCCGGCGAATTTCAAGATTTCCTTGTTTTTGTTTTTGTTTTAAGTTTAGTTTTGTTTTTCCGCTGAGTAGTACTCCATTGTGTAAATGCACCACATTTTCTTTATCCATTCTTTGGTTGAGCAGCATCTAGGTTGCTTCCAGGTTCTGGCTATTACAAATATTGCTGCTATAAACATAGTTTAACAGATGACCTTATTGTATGAATGTGCATCCTTTGGGTATATGCCTGAGTGGAATTGCTGGATCTGATTTCCAAAGTGGCTGTACAAGTTTGCACTCCCACCAGCAATGGAGGAGTGTTCCCTTTCTCCACATCTTCTCCAGCATAAACTATTCTAGCTAGAGCAAAAAGGCAACAAAAGGAGATCAAAGGGATACAAATTGGAAAGGAAGAAGTCAAACTCACTATTTGCAGATGATATGATAGTCTACATAAGTGACCCGAAAAATTCTACCAGGGAACTCCTACAGCTGATGAACACCTTCAGGCAAGTGGCAGAATACAAGATTAACTTCAAAAGTCAGTAGCCCTACTATATACAGACAATAAATGGGCTTAGAAAGAAATCAGTGAAACATTACCCATTAAAATAGCCACAAACAACAAAATATCTTGGGGTAACTCTAACCAAACAGGTGAAAGACCTGTATGACAAGAACTTTGAGTCATTTAAAGAAAGAAATAAGAATATACCAGAAAATGCAAAGATTTCCCATAATAGAGTTTTGAGTGAGCATAAAAGCATTATTGGTCCCAGTATTCTACATGAAAATTCAGTAACTAGAAATTCTAGTGCTCTCATTTCATTTAAGAAAATCAAGTCATCTTTTGTAGTTAAGTGACTATGTCTGATTTCCCAGTTTCTCATTCATTTTTCACTTTTAACCTATTTATTTTACGTGCATGTGTGACAGAGAGAGAGAGAGAGAGAGAGAGAGAGAGAGAGAGAGAGAGAGAGAGAGAGAGAGAACACAAACTATTACAAATATCCAAATGCCATGATATGTGCATAGCTCAGAGTACAATTCTGGGGATTTGGTTCCCACATGTCATGTGGGATTTAGGAGTCAAACTCAGATGATAAGGCTTGCAGGCAAGCACCTTCACCCACAGAACCATCTTACCAATACCAAAACCATTTCTTCTTTGTTCTTCAAGAACAAAGGTGAGTGACACTCACTTGGAATCCCAGACTGGAAAAGTTGAGGTGTTTAAGGCAAGTTTGGGCTACACAAAAGAAATCGTCTTAGAAACAACAACAAACAGCTACTTTCAAAGGTTTGTTAAAAAAAATAGGAAACATTTTCCCTATACTTCAGATAGATCTACTTATTGAAGTCAACCACAGGTGGTACACTTTGAATGATATTCAGAAAGAAAGGTAAAGACTTTGTTGGGCCTTCAAATATCACCAACAAGCCTGAGATACAAACCCAACCTTCTGAAACAGCAGATGAACCCAAAGGCTATACACAAAACTTCATCACTCACCAAAGCTGAAGAGAATAAATAAAAATCTACAGCAACCTAAAAACCAGAAAGACAGTAGAAGTGGGTTTTGGAAGAGCTTATGTTTTTGAAGTTATATTAGTGCACACTGGCAATCCCAGCACCAGACTGAGGTAGAAGTGTTGAAAGTTCAAGGCAATCCTGCTACATAAGGAGACTGTCTTAAAACTATAAAATGAAAAAAATGGAAACATTATGTTAGTATTTATGAAAGAAAATACCACATTGAATAAACAAAAACTCAATTGTTTTCTTCTTGGAAAGACAGATGAAACAAAATTATATAGAAGGATTGAGAATAAGATGATAAAAGTAAAATAATTACTAACACCATTAAAGCCTGTCTCCTGACACTATCACAATAAAACAACATTTAAAGTAAGAGCTATCTAACAAGGATAAAAGAGGTCCACCCTACAATGAAAGAGAAGTAACAACCAAAGGATTAATAGAATATAAATGTAATATTAAATGTTATATTAATAGAATATAAATGTAATATTAAAAATATGCCTTGTTTCACAGAGTAGAAGAGTTTAATATACTTCATTTAGAAGCTAATCTATCAAAATGTCCAAAGCCAAAACAAAACCAAGAAAGAACATTTAACCCATGAACAACATAATCAATGTAGTAATAAAACTTGCACAATTCCTTCTTCAAGTGATTCTCTGTATTAGTCATGGTTCTCTAGATTAACAGAATTTATAGAATCAACAATATATATATATATATATATATATATATATATATATATCTGCGAACAGAAAGTCCAAGAATTCAGTAGTTGTTCAATCCATGAGGCTCGCTGTCTCAGCTGTTTTTCAGCACAAGCTGGAATCCTAAAGAAGTAGGCTTTCATGACAGTAAAGGAATGCACTTGCTAGCAAGGTGAGGGCAAGCAGGCAAAGAGCAAAATCTTCCTTCCTCCGTGTCCCTACATAGGCTTCCAGCAAGTGTGGCCTAGATTAAAGGTGTGTCTTCCTGTCTCAAGGTCCTGATTAAAGGCCCGTGTCTTCCTAACTCAAAGGCCTGGGTTAGAAATGGATCTACCTACTTCAAATTAAGCAAAAATCCCTCTCAGGTGTACCCTCCATTTTTGGATTTTCATTCATTCCAGATGTAGTCAAGTTGACAACCAAGAGTAGTCATCACACTCTCTTTAGAAAAAAAAAATCACTTCAGAGCAGACTACCTGTTGTGGCCTCTCCTCACTCTCAGCCTCCATTCCCAGGGGACTGCACAGATCCTGGGAAAACACCCCACTTCCTTCCTATGGATGCCGTTAGCACTCCCTCCTAGCCCATCCCCATACCTCCTTTAGACAGTCACTCCTCCTTCTTAGGCCATCTCCATTACTAAGCACCAGCTTTCAATACCTAGGATCACATTTTACCCAGAACCCATAATGACCACACCAGTCAGGATCCCAGGAGAACTTCCTACCAGGCAACACACAGTCACCACATTCTCCTAAGAACCAGAGGAGGACAGCAGAGATCTAGGAAAAAAAAAACATACACCCAAAAAGACAAGAGCAGATATCAGATCCTAGAATTACAGTCTTTAGCAAGGACAATGTGTTTCCACCAAAGCCCAGAAATGCTACCAGAGTAGGCCCTGTGTAGTACAACATAGCCGAAGTGCAAGACAAGGACCTTAAAATTGCCTTTGGGAATATGATAGAGATCCTTAAGGAGAAAGTGAATAAATCCCTTAAAGAAACCATGAAAACACAAACAGTGGAAAAAAATAGTTCAAGACATGAAAGTGGAAATAGAATCAATAAAGAAAACCCAACCTGAAGGAAATCTGGAAATGGAAATTTAAGAACTTGAACAGTAACCTCTGAGACAATCCTCATTAACAAACTATAAGAGGTGGAAGGGTGAATCTCAGGCATTGGAGACACAACAGAAAAAATGGATGTCTTGGTCAAAGAAAATGTTAAACCTGCCCACTGCCACTGGAAAATTAATGTAATACCAGCATGTTAAAAGAAATAAGACAATACACTCCATGCCAATATTTTGAAGCTTACCTGAAATAGATCATCTTCTAGGCAAAATAGTAACCAGAATCAAGTCAAAATTACATCTATATTAAGTCACCATTAAATATTTTACTCTGATGTTAAAAAGGATAATTTTCTCCTGTACAGGTACCAGGCTCAGATATCCCATGCTTGGTACTTCTTGCTCAACGAAATGATGTTTTATAGTGTTAGAAACCAATAGGGTAAGATGCTCTAATTGATTTTTCCTTTGAATTTAATTTATAACAGTTTTATTAAAATATAATTCACAGACCATACAATCTATCCATTTAAGCCTTGAGGTTACAGCATTTATCTTTCTCATGTTTGTCTAACTGTTCCCTCAATGGTTTTCATCTCAACACCCTAGAAGAGACTCTGTACCAATAAGAGACACTCCCCAGTCATTCTTTATTTATTTATTTGTTTATTGGTAATGCCAAAGGCATATTTCAACTTTATTTTTAAAGGGCCTGCGCCACAGAGTCGATATAAAACACAAATAGTTCCATCAGTTTAATATTGATTTAAAAAAAATTCAAATGGAATACTGAGGTCAAGAGAGGAGGACCCTAGAGAAGGACACAGGGATCCCTGCTCACTGCACCAGGCCTGGCTGCAGGGACCCCAGTATTGCTCTTGATATGAGGTTGTGGACAGTGATTGTCCTGTGGAAGATGTGGTTATCTGGGTCAGGACCCTTCCTTCTTCTAGGATGTGATCAGCTTCTTATGCTCTGCATCTTGTCCAGCAGGCCAGAGGTGAAAGCCTCTGTGGGTTGTAACAGTCACTCAACAGCCCCTTAACTCTAGCAGCCCAGTTATTGTCGTGTTCCTCATCTAGGAGTTCATCCACATCTATCTCAGGGATCTCTTCCAGGGGACTCTGGAGCAGACATGGGGGTTGGGGAGAGAGGACTGTGATGCCACCACCAGGCCCCAGCGGATCTTCCATGGTGGCCACTAGGGTCAAGAATGGGCCCTCCTAGTCATTATTTTTTAACATATTATTTTTAATGATTATTTAGGAATTTCACATCATGTACCTCAATCACACTCACTTCCCAGTCCTCCCAGATCCATCTCCAACCCTCCTTATCTCCCCACCCTCTAACTAAAATAGAAGAGGAAAAAAAACCCACGAGTTCAATTTGTGCTGTCCATATAATCACTGGAATATGGTCAAACTCCCAGAAGCCATCCTCTTACAGCCACACCCTGCCAGACACTCTCAGTTGTATAGAGATACATTCCAGCATCCTTGTCCAATTTTTAAGACTTCTCTAATTGTTTTCTGTCTAGGCTATTACTTTTTGGGGGTTGTCACCGAATCCTTCTATGTCCCTCTTTCTCAACTGTGACTCTGTAGCTATGGATGCTGCTGCAAAAGTAGCTTCCTTGCCCTTTCTAGTCAGTAGGAGCTCAGATCATGGCCATCCACATGGCTTCTGGCAACAGCATATGCCATGTATGCTGTTTGTATACTTCTGTAGTGGTGGCAGTAAAGATCACAGACATCAACATGAACCTCTGCTGTGGTATGGGCTCCGTGCCTGCTCTAGGGCTGTGAGCTACCACAACTCCACGTTCACTCTAGGAATATAATTGAGGAATCAATCTATAAGTCCAACAGCTTTGTTCAAGGTTGTTCTGTTTCTCTTTGCTCATAGGGCTAGCTAGCTTGTCAGTTTCTGAGGAGTGCAACTGAGAATGTGATATGAATTTGTGATATGAATTTGTGATACTGAATTTGTGAACAATTTGGCAGATCATTATCATCATAACGATATTGTCATCAATCCATGAACCTGAAATATCTTTCTATTTATTGAGATGCTTCTTTGTTTCCATAATGTTTATGGTTTTTAAAGTAAAATAATGCGTCTTTTTGTTTGGTTTATTCCTAAGCATTTTAATCTTTATGCCATATTATGAATGGAATTGTTTTCTTGACTCCATTTTAAAAGTTTTCATTAAGTAAATTTTTTATAATTAAAAATACAATTTATTTTTCTAGCCAGGTGTTGGTGGCGCACGCCTTTAATCCCAGCACTCGGGAGGCAGAGGCAGGCAGATATCTGTGAGTTCGAGGCCAGCCTGGTCTCCAGAGCGAGTGTCAGGATAGGCTCCAAAGCTACACAGAGAAACCCTGTCTTGAAAACCCCCCAAAAAAATACAATTTATTTTTCTACACTGATATTATAACCTATGACTGTTGAATGCGGCTTTCAGTCTTAATAGTTTCTTATTTGGTGTCTAAGATCTTTAAGAAGCAAAGTTCTCTATTCTCAAATAGAGGTGATGGAGCTCACTAGTAGACAGAGGCTGGAAAGGTTTTGAGTTGAACCATAGAAGAAACTCAGACTTCCATAAAGTGGCTGATGGCAGGACAGTTCTACTCAGATCAGAGAAATAAAAGAAAAGAGGAAGGCACTATTGTTACTGGAGCCATTCTGGGGCTGTTTCCTCTTTGTTTTGAAGTCTATGGCATGTCCCCTCAGGGCCACTATCTCAAAAGATATAGAAGACAGAGCTGTTAGAGTGATATACTGTCCTTGATGGCCTTGCAGGGAAGAGCATGTTGTCAAAGAGTATTATGCTAGAGCCTTGAGATCTAATGGGATTTATCTAGCTGGACCTCCCTTTCTTCTGTCTCATGTACCCTGTTGGAAGGGGAATGGTTAGCCTTTGCCTTCCTGCAATTGTGTTCTAGCTGCACATAACTTTTCTGGGTTCACAAGTTCAAAGCTAGAGACAGGGTTTCTCTGTGTAGTTTTGGCTATCCTGGAACTCACTCACAATATATATATATATATATATATATATATATATATATATATATTGATATTGTCTAGGGGTGGGATCCCATGAAATTTACCCTCTTGCACATTTATACCTCCGTTGATATTGCCATTGTGCTGGTCTTGCTCATGCAGTCATTTTGAAAACTGCTTCACAGCAGAGGTATGCTGCCTCTTACCCTCTTTCCACCCTCCCTTCTGCAATGTTCCCTGAGACATGTCTAGATACCAGTTTGTAATTTGGACTTTAAAGCTAATTTTGCAGTGAACCAGACTTTTTGAAGTTGAAAACAAATACATTTTGCATGAATTTGGGAATAGCCTGGGGTTGAATGTTATAGATTGAATATTTATGTTTCTTTCCCCCCAAAATAACATGTTAAAGCCCTACTCTGTGGTCATATTTGAAGTGAGGAAATAAAGTCAAATAGGGTCAGCCTAGCAGTGATACATGCCTTTAATCCCAGCACTCAAGAGGCAGTGGCAGGCAGATATCTGTGAGTTAGAGGTCAGCCTGGTCTACAGAGTGAGTTCCAGGATAGCCAAAACTACACAGAGAAACCCTGTCTTGAAAAAAACCCAAATCCCAAACAAACAAACAAAACAGTCAAATAAGATCATAAAGGTGGGCCCCCAATGAACAGAATTAGAAGAGAATGTGTTGTGGTTCCTTCCATACCCCAGATATGAGGACTTAGTAATAAAAGAGGCAACTACTGGTTCAAGGACCTTATCAGCAGCTGTTCCTGATGAACCTTGGTCTGGAGCCTCTAATCTCCATAGCTGTGAGAAACCAATTTTCTATTGTTTATGCCATGCAGTCAATAGTGTTTTAGCCTGACAGCCCAAGCCAGCTAATACAACTTTCATTTCATTTAATGACCTAAGTGCTGTGACAGAAACACCTTCCCACTGTTGGATCGAAGTGACAGTAGTGGAAATGACTGTCATTTGGTCCTGGGGTGGGGATTCAGGTTTTTCTGAATAACATATGAGTATTACTTGGAAGGTTTCAAAGTTCTGCCTACTCTTATTGTAAAGGGTTGTTGGGTCTTGTTAAATTGTTTTTTCGGTAAGTTTAACTTGACCTTCTATTTTGAGTGTCTTGAAGTAATATTACTGTTTGGGATTTGTTTCCCTCCATTGTGCTATGTAAATTTACTGTACTATTCACTCTGTGCTCTACAAGTCTTTCTGGAATGGTCCATTCATATCAAAGTGTTTTCTGATGGCCTTTTCCACTTCTTATTTAACTCCTTGTTTGCAGAAGTACATGGTTAAACTTGGTGGATTTCCTGCTGTTGATTCTCAGGATCACACCATTGTGTTAATTTCATGGTCTGGGTATTTCTTATGTGTTTTATCAGAATTTATGTTCTGTTGTTGGATGTGGTGTTCTACAGATGACAATGAGGACTAGTCATCTGTAGACTAGGCACTGCTCAAGTCTTCCACATTCTTTCTTGTCTTCTGCCTACTATCTTTCCATCATTCAAGTGGGTTATGGATGTCTGTATTACTGTTAATGCCAACTTCAGCTTCCCATTTTTGTCAGTCTTTCCTATATCCAAGGGATCATCTTCAGACATATGCCTTTATAGTTGTTGCGTCTTCCACTGTGCAGAATCTGTCCTTTCCTCTTGTAGCCTTGCTCTAGAATGATTTCCCATGTGCTGGTGTGTAGCTACCCCAGCTCTCCCTTGAGTTGTGGCCAGAAGATCTTTCCTACCCCTTCCCTTTCAATGCACTTGTTCTGTGAACTCTGGTGTATGTCTCCCACGGACAGCAAGGAATGAGATCTTGTTTCTGTTTCCATATGTCAAGTGTTTGGTTAAACCCTCTACTTCCCCTTTGTTGACTTTTTTGCTTGGTGTTTTCAATTACAACAATTTAATTGTTCTAGCAGTTTTCACTACTTGTAAAAGATGTTTTTCTAATCATCTCTGGAGTTTTTACATACATAGTAACTTATAAGAACCAACTTTAGATTTATAACAGTTTATATGAGACAGAAAATACTTAGGTATAACTCCATTCCTTTCCTTTTTGTTACATTTTTAGAATTATTTATAACTTGTTCTTAGAAGGCCTGGAAGTCTCTATGTAGCTCAGTCTAAACTTGAACTCATATCTTCCTGCCTCAGCCTCCCTAATGCTATAACTATGTTTGTGTTCCATTGTACTTGGATTCTGGTGCCATTTTTATGATAAGTATGATACCTATTATATGGTAAAAACTCTGATATAATTTTTGAGTTATAAATTTTATAAATACATAAATCAACTATTTTTGAAAAAGCTAAACAAAGAACCAGAGAAACCTCTTTTTGTTTGTTTTAATTCCTGCTTCTCCCGATGTTTCGTTAGGTCTGGAGTTGTTATCTTGTGTGTTTTTCTTGCCCCAGTGTGTTTTTGCCTTACCTACCTCCTCTGCACTGTGATTGGTAATTATCTGACAGGAATGTACATTATAAGCCAGCATATAATTATAGTCGCCTGTCACTTAACAACAGAGTTATAGTATGTGAAATTTGTCGTTAGGGGATTTGTGGCTGTGAAAACATCTGAGAATAAACTGTCACAAGCCTGTGTGTAAGTCCATCAGTACACGAGCACAAATCTGTACATCATATTACCACACTCAACCCTGTAGTTAATCGTAACACCGTGGTATTTGCATATCTCAGCATTAAAAGGTTCATTAAAAAGAATAATGGACAAAAATGTCACATCTACGTAAGTCATTCACCTAAATGGAGCTTATGAGACAGTTGTTCTGGGTGAGCTGGTGAACAGCTGGTGAGCATGAAGGGCTTGAACATGACTGTCCTCCTACTGCTAAACACTCTGCACTTGGACTTCACTAAACTTATTTTATTGTTTTTATACTATAATAACTAACCAGCTTGTAGTAGCTTTTCCATATTATAAACTTCAAGGTTTTGAACTTTTTGACTTTTCTAATAATGCTTAGCTTAAACACACATTGCCTAGTTGTACAAAAAACAAAAAAAACAAAGAAAAACCACACCTCCTTTATATTCTATTCTTTAAGGGTATTCTACATTTTGTATTTATTCATTTTTACTTTTTGTTAAAAGCATACACATTTGGTTATTCTTTTTGGCTGTACAGTTTCTACTTGGTTCACTTTTCAAATGTCTACCTCTTTTTCTTTGCTTGTTTGTTCCACATTTCAGCAATGGTGTCTTTCTGTCAGCTGGAAGCAGATGCTCTCCCCAGGAGCTTCTGACACCTTCCATTGTCCAGTTTGTGGTTTGTATTTTCCAGCTTTTTAATGGGGTGGTTCGGCATAGGACAGCAATATAGGGTGTGTTCCCATTGCCTGCTTGTTCCTTTTACTGATGAACAGCTGGAGAACTATAGTGAAGTCTTTTCCTTCATTCTGTCACCACCACTGCAGAATGAAGCCCTGAGGTTGTTGACCATGAGCACAGCCTTGGTTGTGCCAGGTCACCCTGGAATGCCAGTGGTTTGGAGAGTGCTCCCTTGGATTCTACTCTCTCATGATCACATTCAGGAGTTAAGCTCTATTAACTTCCAGATGTTTGCTCTTCCCCCAATGTCCTGGGGCACACATTGTCCCCTGTCTGATCCAATAAACTCGGTCCTTGGATGGATGCTTCTGAGGTCAGTGTTTGAGGTTTGCTCTGACCCTGAAAGGGTTCTTCTTAGTTGTCTCTTTTGTCAGTTCTTTCTAGAAAACAAACTGCTCCAGGGTGTAGCTTGTTGCTTTCACCTTTCAAACATCCATTGATCTTCTGAGAGCATTTAAGCCTGAGCTTCCTTCAAACTCTGTTGGAAAGTAAATAAGCTCCTTAAAGGAGGGCTCTGAACTCTCAAAGCCCCCTCTGTTCTGGCTAAAAGCCCTGAGCCATGAACTCCAGAACTGGGATCATGAGTGGTGGTTTGCATCCCTTATTCCAAGTTCAGGACATTGGGTGGGAACAGTAGCCTAGGTCTTCTTGGCTAGCTTGCCAGACCTTATGACCATGATGCAGCATTCCTACTATGACTTAGCTTCCCAGGGCCTCTGTCCTAAGAATAGGTGTTTGGCGGAATAAACACAGCAAGGGGAGATGAGCAAGGCCACAAGTGCTCCTCCAGGAAAGCACAGCTCTCATCTTGCAGTTCTGGGAATGGACTACTGGGTTTGGAGAGCACCTGCCTTCTCTTTATCTGAGCCGGGGAAGTGAGAGGGCATGGCCTTGGTTCAAACACTACCACTCTTTAACAAATGTCCTGGGATTTTCTTTAAGCACAACTTTTTCTTCAGGTTTCCTGAATTAAATTTTAAAATGTTTAACCCTCTACAAAAAACTTCCTGAGATTTTTTTAAATGGATAACATTTTAAAATAAATATATCTTACCCTTGTTTGTGGGAGAACAGTATCACAGGATGCGCTACCCCCTTTGAGAGGTGGGTCTTGATGCACTTTGTCAGTCAGAAAGGTGTAGGCAGAAGCAAGCAGTCATTTCACAAAAGTAAAACATGGAACTGTTTGTCTATTTCCTTGTTTTGTTTCACTGTGTAGCCCAGGCTGGTCTCAAACTCACAATTCTACCTTTGCAGTCCTGGAATCAGGGACATGCATCACAATGCCCAGTTGACCAATCTTTTTTTTGAGACAGGGTTTCTCTGTGTAGCTTTGGAGCCTATCCTGGCACTCGCTCTGGAGACTAGGCTGGCCTCGAACTCACAGAGATCCGCCTGCCTCTGCCTCCCGAGTGCTGGGATTAAAGGCGTGCAACACCAGTGCCTGGCCCAGTTGACCAATCTTAAATAAAAACTCAATAAAATGTTAACAAAGTGAGTTGGCCTTTGCTGGATCCCAACTGCCAGCATGATTTCCCTTCGTGACTTCCAACTAAAGCAAAAAGAACTGCACATGGCATTTCAAATGCATCTTCTCACATTCGGTGGCAGATCGTGTCTCCCCTCTTTCCACAGAGCTGAGACAGAAGTACAATGTTCAGTCTATGCCCATTCAAAGCGATGATGAAGTTCAGGTTGTCTGAGGATACTACAAAGGCCAGCAGATTGGCAACATGGCCCAAGTGTACAGGAAGAAGTATGTCATCTACATTGAATGGGTGCAGTGAGAAAAGGCTAATGGCACAGCTGTCCGTGTGGGCATCTACTCCAGTGAGGTGATTATTGCCAGGCTAAAGCTGGACAAAGATCACAAAATGATCCTGGAAATGGAAGCCAAGCGTTCACAAGTAGGAAAGGAGAAAGTAAAACACAAGGAGGAAATCATTGAGAGGATGCAGGAATAGAGGTGTCTCATACACAACTTTCATTAAAGACAGCTTAAGTAAAACAAAAAATGTTAACGAATTGAGTTAGACAACATATTTTTAAAGTAATGACTAACTCATTTAAGCATAATGAAATGTGCTCAGAATTCAAGGGTAGTCTAATATCAGAACACATTGCACATTAATTTATACTAGATAGTACCATTTACTATTACAAGAAATAAAACTTCTATGTGCTTTTATGGATGCAGTATGTAAGTGGTAAATGTAATAAAAGTAGAAAATGGACGATGTATATAAAATTTCATTAAAAATTGCTCTCAAAAGGAAAGAAAAGGGAATGAGCTAGCAGACTTCAACTTGATCTGATGGTTGTTTGCTAATATATAAAGAATACTTACCACTGTGTTTTCATAGAAAATACAGATAACAAGCAGAGTGGTGGATGATTGATGACGTAGTAAAGTAAATAGATAGATAGATAGATAGATAGATAGATAGATGATACATAAAAGAAAATACACTTTGCAATGAGTATAAGTAATTCAAATGCCCCTGTAATTTTGAAACTCAGACTTACCCCACAGTTCCTGTTGGAAATAGATGTCACCTCTGATGTTCCTCATGCTCCTGTCATCCATTTTCTCTTTGGCCCAGTTGCCTCCTCTGTGGGAGTGAGGCTAGGAGCTCCATAATCTTGATTAAATCCCCAGCCCCAGCTTACTTTCTTTCCAGATATTCAAGCTTGGGTGAATCATGTGTCTTCTTTATGCTTCTACTAATGAAATGGATTGCTAACCCTCCTCTTGTGAGTCACTGTGAAGAGCAGTGATCTGTTGTGGAAAGTGCTTCACACACAGGAGGTGCACAATTCTGAAGAATCAAGATTACCACTGTAGTGGTTCTTTTTCTTCTTGCTATCAATGGACAAGAACATATAAAAAACTAATATAGTCACATATTCTATTGAGCACTCTGCCTCCCCACTCAAAGGCCATTTATAAAATGTGCCCACAACATTAGCTGCTATCACAGCTACAGAGCTTTCCAATGGATGGGCAGCATTTATCTCCCCTTAATGGATTCTTTTCCATCTTTTTTTAGGTTCTACTCCAGATTAGAGGAGAATTTAATGTCCAGTGACCATGGGTCTTAATAAATGCATAGCTTTTCCTGAGACAAGCTGTCTAAACTCAACTATAGAAAGGGGACATTGCCCATGCCTGAGTTATCAACCCAGGACAGAATTATTTCAGACTGCTCCACAAAACAAAGACTATCCTTGACTCTAAAGCTTTCTCAGCTTTGCTACAATTGCCCTCAGAACCAGTAACAGACTTAATTAACCCAGCAATTTCTTGGGGGAGAATTATCATCCTTTCTTAGGCAACAGATTCTGATCATCAAGCCCAGATTTATCGGGAGACATTAAGGGGTAGCATAGGTCTCAGCCCCAAATGTCTGTCTATAGCAAACACCCTTCACTTAAGTCCTTCTATCCCCCAGAAAGGACATCTGCCTATTTTTAATATGAATTAACCCTTTCATTTCAGTTTCCCTCTTTGAAGCTTACTTAGGGTAAGGAATGCAGCAGCTAGCAATGAATGAGTCAGTCAGAACCACTGCTTTAGGGTTGTAGGTTTTTAAGCACGCTCAGAAATGCATAGATACGTCTTTCGATGAAACACTCCCAATCCTAAGAGACATTTTTAGCTGGCACAAATGTTTATCCTCAAGTGTTTTCTATGCTGTCAGCACAAGCTGGGCATGTTTATGATGCAGTCCGCATCCAGCTTGAGTCCCAAATCTGGGCAGTTGTCAGAGAAGGCACCAGAAACTGTCTTGTCGGCATTACTCACAATGCTGGTAGCAAGATCAATAGCTGCAGTTCACCCAGGAAGCTGCCAAGCCCAGCAAGGGGTCAGTTTTGACACAGAGAATTTAGTGAGAACGATGTGATTCTTTGCAAAACCCAAAAAGCAGCCTCCTTGGGTTAACAAAAATGGTGCTATAGCAGAGACTTTGGGCCAGAGAAAACCACCTGAGAATGGTTCTTCCAGGGAAGGAGCTATATGGAAACACAGCATTCAAAGGGAGGGAAAGCCACAATGGAGTTTGTGTGTGCCAGAGTTGCAGGGAGGCAGTGTGTTCTTGGCAGAGCTTCAAGGCTCAGAAGCAGGTACACCAACCCCCTCTCAGTGTCCTCTTGTTCTCTTCTACCTTCCTTTGGAGACTACCCTGGCTTACAGAAATGTAAGTCTCTGGAGACCCTGCTTCTGACACCAGGTAGGTGTGGTCTGCTGGAAAGAAGAAGGAGGAGGAGGAGAGAAGGAGGGTGGGGGAGGAGAATATTGGAAGTATGTATTCACTACACATGTGTAGGTAGATGTGTAGTCACTGATGTGACCATGGATGTGTATATGAACAGAATGTCAACGGAACTGGACTGTGTATTGAATACTTTTGCTATCACTTTAACTGTGTCTAGAAGCATCTCTTTAACTAAGAAATTTCAAAACAAACATGTTAAGTAAAACAGCCTAACTAGTATTATGGATAATATATGGTTTATTATGAAAGCCACTTGAAAGTAGATACAACACAAGCATTAACCATCATAAAGGAAGTTGTTTCTTGTGTGCACAACATAATGGCTTTATTCTGTGGATCATCCACTGGGTCATATATTAGATACATTTCTGTTGCTGTGACAAATCAACATGACCAAGGCAGCTTAAGGAAGAAAGTTTATTTTGGCTTGCAATTCCAAAGGATAAAAGTCCATCATGGCATGGAAGCATCAAAGCAACTAACAGTTGTGGCGGCCAGAGGAGGAAGCTGAGAGCTCACATCCTCAACCACAGCACTAAGGAGGGAGTGAACAGGAAGTAGGCCTATATCTTAAACACCCAAGGCCTGCTCCCATTACATACTTCCTCTATGAAGTCCTTATTTCACAAAGGTCCCCAAACAGTGCCACCAGCTGGGGATCAAGTCTTCCAATACTGGAGTTTACAGGGCACATTTCTCATTTAAACCACCAATGGCCATGAAAAGTGGACAGTACTTGTGTCTATTTTACTGATAACAACTCCAGTCATTATTAATTGTTCTCAAAATTGAGTCCCAAGACTCGAAATCTTAATCAATGGGAACTTGTTAGGAATGCAAATTCTTAGGTCCAATTCAGACCCACTAAATTATTTGGGCAATCCCTAGCAATCATACATTCAACAAAACTTCAAGGAAATTCTAATGTGTGTTAAAGTTTGAGAACATCTGCCCTGGGATGAAGTTTCTTGAAAGTCTAGATTGCATATTGAAGTAACCTATATACCATTAAAAATTAGGTGTAGATCCCAGTCCTAGACACTTTTATTTGGTTGATCTGGATGAATATATTTTTCATCTGCTTCAGGTACTGTAACCAACAGCACTACTACAAGAGATACAGATAGTCCCAAAGTCCCCAGGAAAAAAAAAAGAAAACTGTGGAGCCAAAGATGAAACTCAAATCTGAGCCAAATGTGAGCTATATCTATGCTTAGAGTCTGGCTGAGAACCAGCAAATGCATGAAAACTCTCCCTCTGAGAGCCTGCTAGGGATGTAGAATCTCAACTCCTGGCCTCCACCAGAGGTATCAAGATCCCTAGATGAGAGACATAGCTATAAAATGGGGGACAGAACATTACTCAATGAAATTATATCATTGAGTCATCCATGTTGATTTCACTGTCTTTATCAGTACAACAGTTATTATTTGAAGATATCAATGAGATTCAGTTTCTATCCAGTGCCTTTTCTCTGAATCATATCCTGAGGACTCTTGTCTATTCATCAACAGATTAGCTGCTTGCTGGAGGTATGAGGAAGCTTACACAGCCTGGCACAAAAAAGGAGCTTTAATTTGTAGACATGTCTTTCAAATGTATGGTAGAGTTGAAAAAAAAAAGCTAAGAAACAAACATCTAAATGTACTTGATCCAGAAGATAAAATATCTTTGAACTATAGAACCAAGCTGGAAATTCAAGTCTTGAATTCCTGCTGTAATGGGAAGTGGGAAATGAATGTGTGATGAGATGTCTATTCTCTACCCAAAGGAATTGAGAATTTGTCAACCAGGAAAGTGAAAAATAAATTGGATTATAACACTTGTTAGCGATAGAGCTGAACTATAGAGTTACAGAGAGCCACAGAAATGAATTTCATAACTGAAATGTAGAGTAAAAAGTAAATTGCTCAAGGATACATGGTATACAAATATTAACTATGTAAAATGTAACCTTGTCACACACATAGGCCTGTCAATAAAGAATAAACAAAAATGAAAAATTTGCCAGGTGTTGGTGGCTCACTCCTTTAATCCCAGCACTCAGGAGGCAGAGGCAGGTGAATCTCTGTGAATTTGAGGCCAGCCTGGTCTCCAGAGTGAGTGCCAGGATCGGCTCCAAAGCTACACAGAGAAACCCTGTCTCGAAAAACCAAAAAAAAAAAAAAAGAAAGAAAGAAAGACAAAGAAAAATTTAAAGAATATATATTACATTTGACAGCAGTTGCCTCTGAAAAAGAGAGAATACAACTGGAAAAGGGCATAGAATGAGAATACAGTGCATACTCCATTTTACTATATTTCTACTTCTGAAGATGGGAGGTAAGTCCTAATAACTGGACTTAATGTATATTCTTAATGTAATTTTGTATGTCTGAAACTCCTAGTGACTCTTTTCTTAGAAAAAAAAGAAAGAAAACAAAAACACAAACAATCCTTACTTCTTTCACTGTTTTGGGATTGGGGATCAACATTCAAGCTTAACATAAGAACACAATAATTTGCACTACACTTGGCAGAGTCGGGTGGAGGGTTGGTCAGGATATCAATGAGCCCTACTCTCATTCTGAATGCCACAATTTATTTCTATAAAAAGTAATATTAGTCACATTGAGATACACAGGTGTGTATCAATCATTGTACACACACAGCAGGGATTTGAGAGTTTCGAAGATGGTGGCTATAAACTCTAACTACTGTCTTGGAGTTGCTTTGTGAGTCATCCTCTGTTCTACTGATGCTGAAGATGGGAAAATGAAACGGAACTGTCGTCAAAATGAATCCAGCAAGTTACACTTGCTGAGTGCCAAGTTTTTTTTCTAATTATACTGCTTTGGAACCTGGATTCATATTGAGGCTTCACAATAGTTCTATGAGGTAAGGTCCTATTATCTGCATTTTAAAGACCCATTGAAGCCAGGGTTTTATCACAATGCTTATCAAAGTCAGAGCCAAGATCCAATGAGGTCATCTGTCTCTGGAGCTCACACCAAACCACTTCCTTCAACACCTTGCAGAAGTGACTGGCTTAGAGTGCACTTATACTCCATAAATTAATAAATATTTTTCTCATAATCATTACTTCTCTCAAATGACAGGAACCCCCACATATGTCAAGAGCTCTGTAGTTTAAGAATTCAAATAAAGGCAACCCCTATGACTAGAAGACTGAACCCTTTGCAGTTACAAGGCTGATCACTGAGTTAGCAATGCCATTTGGCCACTTGGAGATATAGACCTAGAGATCCACCCCAGGCCTGCTGGTACACAGCTCCTGTTGAACATTTTTGAGAAAGAAGGAGGGATAATGAACATAATCTAAGCCCATATACTGAAGCTGCATTGCCCAGGTTTAAATTCAGGTTCTGAATACAGTATTCAGAAAGCTGTTTAGAGAGGTACACACCTAAGGACTTAGAATAGGGCCTTATGTTCCCTGTGCACACTATGTGTGCTTAGTATGTCAGTTGTCATCTCCATGTCAGTTCTGCTACTTAAAGGATGAAATGAATATACACCCATACCACACTCTCCCTGAGGGAAGAGAGTGTGTCTACTGTGAACCTTAACCTGAGTCTTAAGGCCAGAGCTCTGGCTTGGAGAATGCACACATCTTCTGCACTGCAGCATCTGGGAAAGGGGGAAAAGTTAAAAGGAAAAAGATAAGCTACACAATTATTCCATGAATTAATATGTATTCACGATAAAGGGATCTGCTACAAGAAATGATGAGACACAAGACCAGAGAGTCACATTCTTCAAATATGTTTTGCTTTTGACTTCATTAGTGTTGCTTCAAGTCAACTGTAGCCCCTTGGAGGTTAAGCAATTCCCCAAGGCCATCGGCCTACCCCTTTAAGTGGACAGAAGGGGCCTTCATTGCAGGAAGTCATACCAGGGTGTGTCTCTATATGACTGAACCCCATGTCTTTGCTCAGAGGTACCCTTTGTAGAGATGGTCTGTCATCTCTACAAAAAAGATTGGGCAACTGAGTTCACATTGTTTAATCATAGCTGTTCCTTCACAGACCTCACCTTCTACATTGCATTTGTCTGGGAATAGACACCTTGAAAAATATGAAGAAAGAGCAAGGGAGAAAGATTATATTAGGAAAACTTAATGAGAGAGTATGTTCTCAAGTGTCACCCATCCCTAATTCTCTAACTGGATTCAAATAACTTTTAATGCCCATAAATATGGAGTCTCCCAAGAAGATATCATCTTAAGCACTGAAAAGCAGATTGATTTTATTGTCACGGGAAATATGTTCAAATTCCACCATAACAACTATATTTTCATCACTGGACACATTTGTTTGTCTGTTAGCTGGAGCACTTCCAATACACTGTTCTACTGTTGTTTTTGAAGGGGAATTAATACAGTGTCATTAAGTTTCTGTTTATTTGAAACATAGCATGTGGACACAGACAAAGAATTTTCAAGCAGGTGTTTGCAATAATACAAATCTCACCCTCTCCCACATGGTTGTTCCAGGCTCTTGTGGCCAATAACACCTTCAGTCAAATAGATCATTGGATTAGAGTGACTCTTGAAATGCTCTCCAGTAGAGTCACGGTTTGGCTGCTCGCCACCATCCTAAAGGAATCATACAGAACCATGTTAGTCTGTTCCAGCGTGTTCTTTCTTCCCTCACTCAGAAATGTCTAATGAGTCCCTAGTAAGTATTAAAAACGAATAAAATATTTTATCACCAAATAAAAGTTTGCATGTCTAAAATACTAGTGTTTGTTTTGAAGGGGAACAAAAGGAAGGAGGGACGGAGGGGGTAAGAGAGGGAGGGAAGAAAGGAGGAAGAGATAGAGAAAATGATGTAGTTTTGGTGGCACTATTGTAACAGGGCACCCACCAAGGGTTTTTCCTTTAGCTCCTATTTTAGGCACCTATGTGTCTGTTTTCTTAGGTTGGGTCATCATAGCCAGCATCTGATATAAAGGACTTAGTGTGCCTTAAGTGAATGGAAGTATTTATGACACTCACCTGATTCACGTATGGCTAGAGGAGACTTTGTTCAGTAGAAGCTGCCCGTTCCTGACAGGACAGAAATCATTCATGAAGCTCCTCACTGTAGAAAGTGGCAAACAAGAAAATGGTGGCATCTTCAGCTCAGGCTTTTACCTGATCTGAAGGTAAAGACTTTGGGGAGATGCTTCTCAAGGCCCTCCTAAAAGGAGAAAAACAAAACAAAACAAAACAAAAAACGATGTCTGGAGTGGTAATGTGGTTGTTGGCAAAGATTCTTATTCTTCCTGGGGTCTCAAATATCCTTGAAATAAATTCCAATAACCCCAAGTAATTGGTACAGGTTTGTTCATTTTACCCCAGGGAAGCAGCTTGGCCAAGACAGCACAGCTGCTCAATGCTGAGGTATTGGCCCCAATAGAGTGATGGGGCCTCACGTGGAAGAAGAACTCAGGTATACAAGAGCCAGGCTCAGTGGCCCAATGCTTTATGTTCATCCTTTCACATAATGTGAGACAGGTGGCAGGGTGCCCATTTGACAATGGAGAAGCCTGAGGCCCCGAGGGGCTAAATTCTTGGCCTAAAGGTATCCAAATAGCAAGTGGCAGAAATAGGACATAAAACCCTGACTGACTGATTCCAGAGAGCATGCTCCAGGCCCATCCTGTGCATGACTGTATCTAATCAGTGACAATTCTGTGAGGTGGGGATGACCACAGATACTGGAAGATGGCAATGTACTTGACTTGGCCTCACTGCCAGGGAAGCCTGGTTTTACTCACCTCAGGAGCTCACACTTTAGCAAGCATGCTTAGAGGGGGCCAGGCAAGGCAGGGGCACATTCTCCTATGAGGTGCATAGCTCACTGCTAAAAGGACATGACTTTGCTAAGAATACCATGGTGGTGGAGGGCGGGTTGTTTTCATCTTATTTTGAGCAATGCTGAGGAGGCTTCAGTGTAGTTTTGATATTTGCTATCCATCGTTGCATTATTTTCCATGGAACCTTCCTGATCCCTGTTTTCTGGATTCAGTTCATACAAAACACATTTAGCCGGGGGTGACTAAACTGGCAGAAACCCAGCCCTCCTGATATTTTAAGGCTTGTTTCATTTTGTGTTATCATTTTAACTAACAATTTGCCTTGTGATTCCTCATCTAGCACTGGCTCAGCTGATGGTGAAAGGCGTTAGGGAAAGGGATGGCCTGGGTGGTGAATAGGCCATTGTGTCTGAAATAGAAATCAATAGTAGCCATGCAGATTTCAAAAGAAGCTGCAAATAAAATTACTGTAAATTTAATTAAACCATTCCAGCCAAGTCCATACATTTGGTATTGATTACCTGGCCTGCAATTTCAGGGAGTTAATTAACAGCCTCCTCCTGGACAACAAGTGAACGCCAGATCTGATGCTGGTTGTCCTAGCAACAAGTAGGCCAAAGCAGCACACAGATTAAATGGGAAGGAAATACAGAATCATATTGAATTAGACTCAAATGCAATGATTTAAAAATATGAAGAGGCAACTTCAAGTTCAAAATACATTTCCTGAGCCCAAATCATTTTATGATTCTAATTGGGCCAGAATGGAGTGTTGGTACTGATGGAGAGAAAGACCAGTGCAGGGGTGGAGGCAGAAGCCACTTAAGATCATCCATTACCATTAGAGCATCCCCCAGCACTGCAGGCTTAGGGCACTGTCGCCACAAGAATTCATCTCAAGCAAGAAAATAGGCCATCGTGAATAATCCCCTGGATCAATAAAGAAAAGAAAATTTCAAAAAAAAAACAAAAAACAAAAAACAAAAAACAAAAAACAAAAAAGCCGGGCGTTTGTGGCGCACGCCTTTAATCCCAGCACTCAGGAGGCAGAGGGAGGTGGATCGCTGTGAGTTCGAGGCCAGCCTGGTCTCCAGAGCGAGTGCCAGCCTAGGTACCAAAGCTAAACAGAGAAACCCTGTCTGGAAAAACCAAAAAAAAAAAAAAAAAAAAAAAAAAAAAAAAAAAAAAAAAAAGAAAAGAAAAGAAAAGAAAAAAAAAAGAAAATTTATTTTCTCTTCCCCAGAACACAGACAACATAGAGCAGTCCATGTTAGGGGCCACCATGGAAACTATTTCTTGTCCTGTGTAAATGCCCACACCCCAGGCACAGATGAATGTGCACTCCGGGGGTCCCTCCAACCCCCACCCCAGGCTAAAGGTTTGATTATTTCTGAAAGAGGTAGATTTCTGAATCTGGTGGCTGCATGCAAGTTGCCCAATGACTCTGGTCTTTACTTAGCCTTGTACTTACAAAAGGATGATACTGGTTACCCACTCTGTAAATCAACTCCACCTCTGCTGCCATCACTGTCCTGTCCCATATACACACCATGTTTATGGATGCCTGTCTGGAGTTCCCAATTTGGTATTGCACTGGTCTGTGTTATGTTCTAATTAATACCACTGGCTAAGACATTTCCGTTTTGGAGGCTTCTTCTTGCTGCATCATCCCCAGCTGGAAAAGCAAAAGGGTAAACAGCATATGTCAAGGGGAAACCATGAAAGGCACTCACTTTCCTGACAACCTGCTCTCTAGGTGATTAACCAACTCTTAAAAGAAGGTCACTGATCTATTCATGAGGACTCGTCCTAACGGCCCAATCAGCTCCCGTTAGACCTCATCTTCTAATACCAGCTGGAGAACCAAGTTTTCCACACATGGACTTGAGGGCCTCAAGTCAGCGTGTATTCCAGTCCCTAGAGTTTTTTTCTCTCTTGAAACAAAAGTAATCTCAAGGGATAGCATGAAGATGTCGATGGCAGAGAGAAGTTCCCCATTACCCAGAGTCTACTCCATATCACGAACGGTCCTGGGTACTTTCCTGTGCACTGCTTCATTTAATATTTACAACAAATCCTAAAGACCACGGGTTTTAATGTGAGGAAACTCAGGTTCTGTAGTGTTTTGCATAAGGGTCTTGGGCTATTGATCCCCTGGTCCCTAGCTGGTAGCACTATTTGGGGAGGTTTGGGTGGTGCAGGTGAAGGAAGTACATCATTGGGAATGCCTTTGAGATCTGAAGTCTCCTGCCACCTCCAGTTTTCTCTCTCTGCTTAGTGCTGGCATTTGAGGATATGAGCTCTCAACTTCCTGCTCCTGGCTGTAGTGCCTGTCGCCCTGCCATGATGGACATACATACATACATACATACATACATACATACATACATACGTTTCAACCCTCTGGAAACATAAGCCAGAGTAAGCTCTCTCTTCCTAAGTTGCCTTCAATCATGGTGTTTCACCAGAGCAGTGGAAGATGAAGTAATGGCCCCCGAAGGTGAGCTGCTTCACCCCTAACCACACCCCTGGTACCTCCCACGGTCGTCTCTCCAACTCCATCCTCTTCCCACCATTGAAAGTGCTTCCCAGCTTGGACCTTCCTTTTCAATATTAAAGCAGAATCCTAAGTGGAACTCTAATTGGTGAACTGTGAAAATGCAGAAGGGTAGAGGGGCAGAGTGGATCAATCTACTGAGCATCCTCACCTGTCCACAGAAATTGCCGGGATGTCTCTGTAGCTGCCACTGTTCTGGGCACGTGGTGACAGTTCTGGCTACCGTCAGAAGTTCCTGCTCATTAGACAGAAAAACCAATGGACTGGCCTGATCCTGATTCTGACCCTGCTGCAGAATCCCAGCTGGTGCTGTAGGCTTAGTTTTGGTTCTCACCAGCACACAAACACATACTCAACGGAGATAGCAGCCTCCAAAATGTCTTTCCAGTGACTAGAACATGCCGCCTTATTTTCTTGACCTATTCGACTTTAACTGAGACAAAGAGGAACATCCCAGGAAGAGCCCCGCCCAATATCAGTTCCCGTTCTGGAAGTGGCCTGTGTCCCTGCAAAGGTCATCTTCCTTTTGAGAATTAAGGCAAATTACACAGCACAGTGCTACCCTGTGTTACAGTTGTGGGACAAACATATGTAGAAGGAAATTTTGTATCTGTGCTATAATGAAGGAAACTTGTGGGCCTGGAGAGATGACTCAGAGGTTAGGAGCACTGGCTGCTCTACCAGAGAACATGGGTACACTTCCCAGCAACCACATGGTGCTTCAGAACTTCCTGTGACTCAAGCTCCAGAGGATCTGATGCCCTCCTCTGGATTCCTTGAGCACTAAACACAAGTGCTACACAGACATAGATGCAGAAAACACCCATGCACATAAAATAACAATTTTTAAAAAATGACCTCTAAAATGAGAAAACTGAAATTCTTTCTTATAGGGATTCACACATCACTAAAATAAAAAATAGAAGATTTTTAGTTTGCACTTAGATGTACCTCCAGCTGCCTGGGGACCAAGCTCTGAGGGTGGCTATAGGAAATTAGTGATCTTGAAGTCAAGATCTGCCACTTTCCATACTTAACCTTGATTTCTGCTATAAATCAAGACCCTCAGGCTTTCCACCGCATTTCCACTGGTCAGCCTGCCTTTACCCAGCATGCAATGCCAGGTAAACCAACTGGCAGAAATTCATAAGCAAATCAAACAGACAAATTTGGTTTGGGGATGGAGATGAGACAAGGGGCTCTGAAAATATATATATATATATATATATATATATATATATATATATATATATACTTGCCTTCACTCAAACCTAGACCTCCCTTATACTGACGGCATGACTTCAGGTAGTACAAAACTCTGTATTTTCCTAAACTTTGCAACTCTAATATAGGTACATTAGTATAGAAATGATGGAAGTGAGGTCACATGAGTTCTTAATGACAAGGGTCTTGAGGTAATGCCTGACATAAGAGGAACCCCCCCCCCAAAAAAAGGTTATGGGCTATGAGGATCAAAAGCATGGACAGAGGGCTCCTGTGCAGGAGGCAGGGGCCATGTGCTAGTCATCGGCTTGGCTGCTCAGCTCCATCCTGTTCAACTCCATCCTTCCTAAGATGACTACTCAAGTGGGGATTGTACAGAGCTGCATTGGAGGGGACAGAGGAGGACAGGAATCCAGAGTCTCTGCTCAGACCTTCCAACCTAAGGTCACTATTTGGCCCTCCTTCCCTGTGTGTCATATCAGCCTACAAAAATGGCCTGTAGTTTCCTGGGCTGCAATTAGGAAAGTGTGTGCAGGCCCATATCTCTGTGTGGAACCTCATTAAAAGGGAGTAGCAAAGTGACACCAGACAAGAAATGAGAATCAAGCACTCAGAGAGCCAGCCGGGTAATGAGAAGCAGGATGCAGCACTTCCAGCAGTAGGGAATAAAAAGGATCAGGGGCAGAAATAGGCCAGACTTCACTTTAAAATCTCTAAGATTCAAACACTTTCAAGATCTTGAAATCAGAGGTTTTCTTTAAAAAAAAAAACAATGAGACCTATGCAATAATACTTCATATAATATTAAGCCCAGTTAGAATCCTCCCTTGTCATGCAAACTTTTGCTGAACATCTAATACTTTCTAAGTATAATTGAATGAAAGAAATCTACTGTTTAATTAAAAATAACCCTACCTCATGGGACTATTCACCTTCTCACTTCCCAGCAGGCACTGGGTGGTTGCTTCTGATGTTCTCAGAGCTCCAGTGGAGTGTGCGCTGACCGGTTGTTTCCAATATACATATACAGTTTGTATTTCCTTCTAGGTCAGAGTATGTTTCAGGGCCACAGCTCTGGGCAGTGTGACAGTTCAGCATATCTCATGCCTGCTATTATGGGATGGCCTGGCCAAAAGCAGGAACTCATCCCAATCACAGCCCCACTCTGAGTTTCCTCACTGGAGACCACAGTCAGAATTTTCCTCATTCTTTTTTCAGAAACCTGCTACTGCGTCTAGCATACGGCTAGGTCCTCTGGTGAAAGAGAATGATGACAGGAAAGCCAATGAAATGAAGGAAGAATGTGTCTCTGTATGCATACATGCACACATGTATGCATATTCAAATATGTGTGTGATATAATAGGATGCATGTGCACATGTATGCATATGTGTGTGAGCACGTATATAATGAGAGAGATTATGTGTGCATGTATGCATATTTGTGTTTCTGGAAGAGCATGCATGCATGCATGTATAAGGAACCATGTATGTGACAGATGCACACACATGTGTGCATGCATATGTATGCTAGCACATATGAAGGTGTGTTTAAAAGAGAGACAGAGATGAAACAGTAGAAAAGGACTTCTTGCTGTTTTGTACCATAGTCTGCAATACCTGAATCCTCCCCTTACTCCTGCTCTTTCATTGTCTTGTTATTAAATGCAAGAATGATCACAGCAGAATTGCATTCCCAACAAAGAAAGGAAATATTAGAAAATAAATATGATGGCTGCAATATTCTAGGGACTTAGAAGCAAGTAACAGATCCCAGCTTAGCTTTTTAACTGCAAGCACCACAAGTGTGCCTATACATGTCCACAAAAGTAGGGAAGGCCAGAAGACTGGGGCACTTCATTCCGAAGCTTGTGTTCTGAAGCACTGAACAGGATCCGCAATTCTCTTTCAAAATGCATCCTTTTAGTCTATACACCAGTTCTCGAGAACAAGATTTGGGCACAATCTCATAAAAACCCATTATTCCAGGAAAAATACAATGGGTTACATGTACCCACATAGGGCCACTTGAAACACTAGTCCTGTGACACATGTGACTGAGTATGTCCTCAACGTGGTATGTTCTGTGTCCAGCAGCGAACTTGCTATGTAGCAAGCACAAAATACATGCCTTTAGAGAAGGAAATAAAGTTGCCAGGCAGAGCTGGTCTGCTGCAAGTCTTGGGAAATGTCCTGTGCTTTATCCACATAGAGATCCCAGCACAGAAAGTAGTGGAAAGCTCAGAGTTCAGTGAGAAGAAACAGGCATCCCTGTCAGGAGTGGGCTACAGAACCTTTTCCCACTGATAAGCAGGTTACACTGCATGGTACCAAACAGCCCCTCCTATACCTTGGGTCTAGTATGGAGAGCACATGTGGATGACATGAAGCTGGATGCTGAGAGACAAGGAGATCTTCCCCATAGCCTGGCCCAGGCACACCGGGAGCTGGTTTACTGGGACACCTCATGCAGCCTAGCCATATCTGCTTCACATTCCCAATCCACTTCCCACTTAGCTACTCACCAAATGGCCCAGAATAAGGACGGTAGCTTGCTAGCTAAGGGACTATGCTTGCATCCCACCACACACAGCACAGCAGCCCAAACACCACACACACACACACGCACGCACGCACGCACGCACGCACGCACACTGCGGGTGCGGGAATCTTGACCACAAGTGTTTAAATATCAGGACACTGAAAAAGGCTGCCACAAATTAGGAGAGATTAATGGATCCAGACACACTCTCTCCGAGTCATTTTTAGAAAATCAGCAGGTTCTCACTAGTATTATCCTCTTTGAGTGTCACAGTGGAAGAAAACTCACTCAATAGCTCTCATGGTCAACACCACAGGAACCCGATAAGCTATATTAATGCGCAGAAAGATCATGGCTTGGGCAGGAGGGATAGCAAACTCATTCTAGGCATGAAATGATGCCAGAAGTCAGGAGCTCAGCTTCTTCAATAATATCAGATAGTCTCTGTGAGAAATTAATCAGTTATGATGATTAACTATATCTATTCAAGTTTGTCTTTGCAGGCAATACCCTAAGAGCTGTGCCTAAGAGTTGAGTCTCTGAGATTCTTACCCTCAAATAGAATAGGATATGTGGCAAAGAGGGGTGGGGGCTAAGATAGCTATGACCTTACTACTAGTGGTTTTGTGCTTAGCTGTGGATGGAGATGAGAAGGAGAAAAGAGGGAAGGAGATGTGAGATAGTGATGAACTATGTCAGCCAACCACTGGAAGCCATTGTCATGTAACCAGGCATGATGAGATTTTCAGTAATCCTAGCACCCAGGAGGTTGAGGCATCAGGTCAGGAATTTGAGGCCAGCCTGAATTACAGAGTGGGATCCTATCTCCCACATCAACACCCTCCCTGAAGAATTTTTATTGTACTCCATGTGCAAACCTTTCCCCCTACCCTGACTCTGATGGTCATGTCAGCGTCAGTCTGTCCCACATGCTTTTCTTTATCCACCCCCAATTATCTTGAAAACTGAAGCCTGACCCCAAGTATTGCTACATACTCTGGTAAATAACCAGCATTCCTTGTGATTTCCTTTATCTCAATGAATGACTGGTCCATTAAATTCAAACCAACCAATCAGAAGTCTTCTTGCAATTGACCTTATCATTCTGGAAGAAGAAATAAGTTTTACCACTGAGTGAATTGGATTTTGTTTCATGAAAATGTTGAGTTCCTCAAGATAGGCATGCCTGGAGCCATTACATTCGTTTCCTTGGAGCTCGTTTGTGCTAAATTTTCTGCCACAACCAAAAATCCTGACTTAGTAACTCCTCTCCTAAGTAGCCTGATTGTGAGAACATGGGCCTGTACCTTTAGACTTGATTTCATAGCTTGAATTAGGCCATGCCACTCTGAAACACTCTCTGAGATAGTGAGTTAAGAGTCAGTCTGTGCTGTGACTTAACAGCTCCCCGTTTATGGTACCTGGCTCCTGCACGCTCCTTGTCATATATGCTATGTGAACAAATTCATGCAACACTATTAAAACATTATGAAAACATTATGAAAAAATCAGATATTTCCTTTGCCCTGGTGATTGGTCCAAGATTCCTTGGAGAGACTACTTACTGGAAGGTTTGACCCAGTTCTGAGGGATGCACTCTGAAAAGGCTCCTCCAGCCTCCTCCTTCCTCACACTGTGATCCCTCTCATGGTAGCTGTCTCATACACTCTCTCCATTTCTCTCTCTCAATTTAACTTTTAGTGAAGCTCCTCTGTGCGCTTCTGTCTAATGTTCTCACTCCCACTCCAAGGCTCAAACAAAGCCTCACAACCTCTCATCCTAATAAAGTTCATTGAAGGGAATTGTGTCAGCTTCCTTTGTGGATGGACTGCTGTGGCTTTTCCTTCTTTTTTTTTTTAAACAATGCCGAAACCATTCTGCAAGTTAGAAACCAAAGCAAATATCACTGGACTAAAGTCAAAGTGTTGGTGGGCTGGTTCCTTCTGGTGCTTTGGAGGAAAGAAACTGTTCTCATTCACATCAGAGCTCCTGGATAGCACTGCACCCCTCAGCTGACACCTTCTATATCACAATCTGTAGAACCTTTGGCATATCAAGTGCTATTCCTTTTGCCTTCCTCTGTGTTTGGTTCCATTGAGCATTTGCAGTGTAAGATAGTCTACTCTTCTATGATCTTTAACTTAGGCATACCTTTATATGCTGATTTTCCTATGAAGATGTGAAGAAAATCTATATGCATCAAATAGGGTACTAACAGATCAAATAGACATGTTGTAGTTAGCTTCAGTTGTCAACCTGACACAAACCTAGAGTCACCTGGGAGAGGAAACCTCAACTGAAGAATTGCCCAGATCAGATTGACCTGATTTCTGCTTCAAGCTCTTGTCTTGGCTTCACTTCATAAAGGACTGTAAACTGTGAGTTAAAAGGCCTGCCCCCAAGCTGCTTTTGGTCAGTTTTGTTACAGCAGCAGAAACCTAACTAGGACAAAATGATTCCACCCAAGCTCAGCTTGGTGAACCAATGTCTTTACTAATGTTAGTTACAGTAGAATTGGTGAGCAATTATTTATAGGAGGAAGTTTCTGTCCCCTAGTAACTCCCAAATAAACACACTGAGGCTTATATTAATTATAAATGCTTGGCCAATTGCTCAGGCTTGTTACGAACTCTTACACTTAAATTAACCCATACTCCTTATATACACTCTGCCATGTGGCTTGGCACATTTTCTCAGTATGGCATGCTCATCTCACTTCTCCCTGTGTCTGCTGACAACTCCTCTGATTCTGCCTCTTTTCATTCCAGTATCCTTAGTTTGGTGGTCCTGCCTATACTTCCTGTCTGGCTACTTGCCAGTCAGTTCTTTATTAACCAATGAGAGTAATACATATTCACAGTGTACAGAACGATTATTCCACAGCATTTCCCCCTTTTGTCTAATTAAAAAGGAAGGTCATAACCTTAACATAGTAAAACTATATATAACAAAACCATTATTAAGTCAGAATACAGTTACAGTATCCAGTCCATTTATATTTGGCAAATTTAGAGAAAATATTCTCATAATTATCTCTTGTTTGTGACTCCAAGGTTTTACACCTAATTTACCTTTTATCATAACTAAGGAAAACGTTAACTATGATTATCTAGTCTTCAACTCTATCAAAGACCCCAGAAGGGTGAAATGTTACCTAACATCAGGGACATCTGGCTGCCTGGACTGTCACCCTAAATTTTTCTGTAATGCTGGGGCATCCAACTTTGGTCTACAGACCTGGTATATCCAAAAGACATTTCTGCGAAGCAGGAAATGTTGAAGAACTCTCCTACCTTGTCTTGGCAAAGTTTGGCATCACTTTCTTTGCATCCTGCTGGTACAGTTTGGATAGTATACTGTTTTCAGTGGAGACATAGGCAGTTTCTTTGCTCAAATGGCTAGCTTTTTCCATAAAGAAACCAAACTCCATATGGAATTTCTTTAATATTCATTATTTTCTCTGAAGTAGCTTGATGCTACCAGAAGAAGACATGTCTCACTGCCATGAAGCCTTAGGTTATTAAACATTAAATACCATATTCTGTAGGTCTTCAGAGTGTTTGAAGACTCTCTAAAACTATCTATGTATGATCTTGAAAGCATACCTAGCATGACTATAAATTTAACTATTATTGATGACTACTAATCTGTATTTAATTATACCTTATATTTTTCAATGAGCTGCATAAACACCATGCCCTAAATGAGAGTAGAAATATACAAGCAGTATAACAAAATTAACTTTAACCAATGTGAAATATTTAAGTCTAATAGTTGTGGTTTCTTTGTTTGTTTAAAAGTAGATTCAATAATTTACCCTTTTGTCCTATCATTTCTATATCCCCCCTGTTTCTTTTCAGAATGACATCCCTGAGATCTAATTTCCCTTGTTTAGTTTTTTTTTTTTTTACCATTATCAATAACAAATTGTAACCAAATCCCCTTAAATGATAACAAACATTTATAATCAATACTTTTGGAATGTGGATGTGGTTCTCTAGTGTAAATGAACACAACTGTACACGGGATATTGTTATTGATGATATATTTATAAATGAGAACAACTCACACAAGAAGCAGATAACCAGATTGGCACTTCGAGAATTCCAGTCTCAGCCACTCCTAGACCCGACCAGAACCCTGAAAGAGGCTGAGCACCTCCTTCCCAGCTCTTTTATCCCACCATCTACGTACCTATGACCACACCCAAATGGGCATGGTCAGTGCTACAGGTACCTGGGATTTCCCTTTACACTCTAGACTACTCTGTTACGATAAATCTTTCTGCCAAAGCTGCCTGAGCCCAGTTGCTGTGTATATTTTCCGTCTTTATGTGGCTTATTATATTTTATTACTCTATTCCTTTTTTAAGGATGTTATTATTTTAAGTGTATTTTTTAATCTAAGACTGTATATATGCCTTTTCTTCTCTCTCTCAAGCCTATGTATATTTTTAAACATACTGTAATCCGTTTAGAGGGTTTTTTTTTTTTTTGACTGACTCTGTCCTTACTGCATATTTGTAATCTATTTCTGACTGCATGAGCCTTTAAATTACTAGGCAGTGTGGCTAGGGCCAAAGCTAGAGCTTTGATCGCTGCCTCTGCCCTGCTCCTTGGTCTGTGAGAGACAAGCTCTAGTCCCAATGGGCCTGGCCAAGAACTGTGTATATTAATCAAGAACTGCATTCAATCCCCCCAGTTCTAGCACACCAGTGCCCCCACTAAGGCAGGCATTCTTACTTAGTTTGCTGTGTATGTGTTTTGCTTTGTTTTGTTTTGTTTTATTTCTCAGGCCTTATGTGAAAATTCAGACCCCACATTGGAATACCATTATAGGCAGAAGTTTCTGTTCTGCCAGCAGCTCCCAAATAAACACACTGAAGCATATATTAATTATAAATGCTTCGCCAATTGCTTAGGCTTGTTACTAACTAACTCTTACATTTAAATTAACCCATATTTCTTATCTACGCTCTGTCATGTGGCTTGGCACCTTTTCTCAGTATGGTATGCTCATTTCTCCCTGTGTCTGCTGACGACTCCTCTGATTCTGCTCTTTTTATCCCAGTATCCCTAGTTTGGTGGTCCTGCCTATACTTCCTATCTGGCTACCTGCCACCCAGTTCTTTATTAACCAATGAGAATAATACATAGTCACAGTTTACAGAAGAATTATTTCACAGCAGTAATTTATCAGAGAAATCTCTTTACTGAAAAGTTCCACCCTAGCATGGATAATAATACATGAAAGCTGGACCACCCGTTACTATAGTTCCACCCTTAGTCAACTTTTCACCTATTATATACATCTCCAAGACCATGTACAGCCAGCGGCCCGAAGGGAGTAATAGATAGACTGCCATTGGTGGTCTGGTGATCCTCTCCCTCTCTCTCTCTCTAAGGGCATGGTAGCAACTCCATTCCCATTCTCAAAGCTAGATTTTGTTTTATGACTTTATTTATCTATTGCTGCTATAAATATTGGATCAAGGTATTCTATAGGCCCCCACAGAAGCCTTTGTTTTGTAATGGCTGATGGCCATGGAGAGCATGGAAAGAGCTACAATGCATCATTTATGTAATTCCCCTTTCATCATGGAAGGTAGCATATTCATAATCCGATAGATTATGATATGGGTATCTATGAAGGGCCATTAAACAACACACCATTCTTGGTGTGTAACAAAAACCAATAGAAATGAAATGTATGACATATTTATGGTCTTCTGAAAACCCAATATGATAAGCATCTTAAATATTAGAGAAGACAGAATTATGACAGAAGAAATTAAAAAAAATGATCACTGGATTCTTCCTGTGAGAATCACTCTCTGCTTTCATTTTACCCCTCTGAACTTCTCCTGGGATAAGCCTTACCTTTCTCTAATGCACATTATTCAAGTGCAGCTCTTCAGAAAAATGAATTTCTCACACTGGTAAGGAAGTAAATTGGAGTCCTACAAGGCTTTCTCAGATCCCCTTACATAATGTTCTTTACTTGGATCTCATTGCTGGGTCTATGGATTCTTGTTATGATAAGGCAAATCCACCCTCAGGGAGGAGGTGGGGCAGCCAGCATGTACCATGGGGATCATAACACTGCTCTTGAATGTATGACATAAGCCAATGCCGATTCATTAAATTTCGTGACTTGGTGAAAGACACATTGTGATGTATGTCAATCAGTTCAACTCCTACTTCCTCCTCTCACTAATATCCAGTTGTCTGTCAAGTTCAGAAACATGTTATTCATATCAATAGTGTTATCTAACATCTATTGAGGATCACCAAGAGCTAAATGTAGTAGTCAGGGTTTTGTTAGCATCTATAACAGACACACTTCTACATTTTTTAATGATTTCACATAATAAAAGCTGGTTGCCATATATGTATATGTGCGTATGTATGTATGTATGTATGTATGTATGTATGTATGTATGTATCAAGTCAGCAGAAGCAGGTAAAGTCCCCAGTCTTGACATGACATGGTTGTACTCTATGCAGTCAAGTGAAGGCACAGTTGCTTTTGTTTTTAGGATATTGTGTCCTTCCTCTGGAGCATCAGAGGCCTCAGCAATAGATGCAGACATAGGAAGATCATGTAGAATTGCCTGCAAGAGAATTACATGGACCTGGTACGCATCACTTTCACTCGTATCTCCTTGTTAGATCAGAGGCAGTTGATTCCTATCTTTCTGCAGGGGAAACTTGAAGCTGTAGACTGATTTGTGTCCAAAAAGAAGAGAGAAAAGATTTTAAAGAGAAAATAGAAAATGTAACCATTGTCCATTTCTTGCCTAATTTCAATTCCAACATCTCCATGAGGTGATGTAATGCAAGGTCCATTGTGCAGTTGGGTCTCTAAGAAGTCAACCAACTCACCATGTCTACTCAGGTCTCTCTGTCTCCTAATGCTATGCTCTTAAAGCATTTCAGGCAAGGCCCAGATCTCTACTCCATTATGCCCTGTGAATCTATTCTAGATGCTTTCTTTTGGGAGTCCAGGACCGGCAGTGTGCATTTTCCAGCCTTCTTTGTAATAAGATTGAGTTCAAGTGCCTGGCATCTGGTGATGAAATGTAAAATAAGGCCACCTAGATGTCTAGGACTGGCATTTAGTGGAAAGAGGCCAAGAATGATGCCACATGTCTACAATGTGACGAACAATCCCATAACTAAAAATGGCCTATTCTCTCATGCTACCAGGACCCAGACTGAGAAGCCCTGCACTTAACATCTGTCAGATAAGGGGGGGGGGCCTCTGGAAGTCACTCACTGGAAAAATCCCCATTGTTGGCATGAAATTGCTGAATTTAAATGGGACAAGATGATTTTCCACTTTCAGTGAAAAAGAAAAAGTGTCAAATTATTTAACTTATGACAGAAAGTTTTACTTGAATAAAAATCTATCCTTCGGGAATAAGACTGGTAATAACCAGAATGTGGGCCAAGTCACGAATCAACCTCAACCACAACAGCAAGGGCTGAGGTGAGGGAACCCGAGGAAATCAGACTGTTCTCTGCTTTGTATCACTTGATTTAAGCTTGTGTACCAGGATGGCTCTGGGGTCCAGAAAAGTGCAGAAGCCTGACCAGGTGTCTGAACTTGTTTTATGATAGCACAGATAAAATAATTAGATGCTTGTCCTGAGGATATGGCTTAGTGGCTAAGAGCATGATGCAAAATCACGAGGACTGGTAATCTCAACACCCAGAGAGCAAGTCTGGTACTCCCCATCAATACTTAGAACCCAAACTTTGAGAAAGGCAGAATCAGGGTAGTTGCTGGGACTCACTGATACAAACCTGGGTTCAAGAAGAGACCCTGCCTCAGGGGACAAGTGGAGAATCGTGGAAAAGGACACCCAGTGCCTTCCTCTGACCTTCAGCTCTAACCCTGCTCCCAGATTTTGCTGTTGCCTGGGCCAGCAGCACAGAGGCTCAGCTCAGGCATCAATGAGGTAGGAAAAGGTCCTTCTCTGGCACTCTGTCTCTCAAGAGAGGCCCGAGGATTATATGTAATGGTAAGTAAGAAACAGCCATGCTGCCAGAGTGCCAGAATTCAAATACTGCCCATCACCACTGGCCAGATGAAGTGCTTGGCTCAACTTCCTCTTTCACCAAAGAGAGATAAGTCACCATCAGGATGTAAGAACCAGAAGGGCAGGAATCATGTCTGCTTTGTTAGTGGCTACAACCTTAGCACAGAGGACTGGGACCACTACATAACATAGCCAATAAGTGTTAGTTGAATGAATGAATAATTATCCTCCATTTAATAGGACTGTACATGGGATGCATACAGGAAACTTTACTATAGCCATGACAATAACGAGAGAGAGGGAGAGAGACAGAGACAGAGAGATGGTTAGATCTCAATACACAGTGACAACTTCAGGTTTGGGTCTGCAGAACCAAGACCAGTCATAGGTGTATGGTCAAGGAGTCAAGAATGATTCTTCCATCCAGACTCTTCCTTTGTCCATGGCTTGTTTCTGTAGCCCCTGCCTGGGCATTGCATGAATATGATGCTCACCTCATCTTCACAGCCTTATGCTTCTTTGCTAAGGCAACATGTCTGTCCTCACAGGCCTCTGTGGCTTTTCTCTAGCAAGATGCACTCATGCCAGGAAGCACTAAGCATAAAGACCTTCCTTGTATAGAATCACTGCTAGAATCACTGATGTAGTGGTGGTCCCTACCTGGCCCTCCATGGGAATTATTATACAACCATCTGACCTCATTTCTACCCTTATTCCAATGACCAGGGGCTTCAAGTGCTATGAAGTTGAATGTCCTCATTTTAAACTCCTCCTGACTCTAGGCTTCATCAGTGTGGCACACAGCTCTGCAATGGCAGGGAGGCAGAGAGATGATTTTGCTGGTTCTGTGTTGCTAGAATATTTTTTTAGTTTTTGTTGTTTTTTTTTCAAACCATGGGATTCCCAGGGGTCTAACAAAGGAACTCACTAACTTTGTAGATGGCAGGAAGTAGGGTGCCATTTCGATGGAGCCAATGTCTCTGATGGAGACTCTCAGATCACATGATGATGGATTTTTGGATCACATAAAAGCGATGTGCCCAGAGTCCAGACATGGTGGAACGTCTCAGTTCCCAGCTTCCTGAGATCTCTATGTGGGTCAAATCTAGACAACTCTTCTGGAAGTCATTGCTGAACCTGACCTTGACCCTTCTTACACCTTCTCATGGAATAGCCTGTAATTAATTAGCTGCTTCAGCTTGAAACAACCTGTGTTTTCCACCCATCCGTAACTAAGTCCTTTCCCACCAGCACTGTTGATTCTCAGTTTCATAGCCTACCTACCTCACCTTGATCCTTCTAGGCTCTTACAACCCAGGCCAGGGCCTGTGTCATGGCTGAGCAGAGAAGGTCTGAGGCTCCCTAGTTGTACTAAATCTTGGGAAGTTTCTAGGGATGAGAGAAATAAGAACTCTGTTCTGCCAGAATTGAAGATAGTGGGGTGTGACTTTGGGTACCAGAAATACCATTTTGCATCCATGAGTCTAAGGATCTGAAAATGAACTCTACAGAGAGAAAACTAAGCCAGTGAAGAATAGGAAATCACTTTTGTGTTGGTATGAATCCTGAATCCAGCCATACCTAAAGTAAGATTTACCCTTAGGAGACTAGGGTCCATAAACCAAGAGGCTGTTGCACAATTCTCCCTTTCTATAAACAGGTTGGGGCTGCATTATCCATCATTTGTGATTATAAAGTACTGATTGTCACACTGCCCACTGTACTCATTTATTTTGTAGGCTTGTCTCTGCTTCCAGAAGCCAAAGGTTAGTGCAAATGTTTCCTGGAAAAAACCAATTATGCGCAATAGAATGTGCAGAGCCTATAGCCACAGGCTACCACTTTGCTTTCTCTCTCTACCCTTGGGCTGCCCCTTGCCTTTTCCCTCCAAGTGTCTGGGGACACCTATCCTGAGGGTGATTCTCCAGAAACCAGCAGCCTGAGAGCCCTTGTTTGTGAACTCAGTACATTAGCTCTGGCTTCTGAGGAAACAGAGAGTCTGTCTGTCACTTATTATAATTGATTTGTTTCTCTCTAACTGTGTACTCAGTCTCTGATTCCCTTAGCTGTAGGCAGCAAAATCTAGGGCCAAGAGCTCCAGGAAGCCTATTACTACTGGCACATCACTTGTCATGTGAGAGAGCATGAATCTGGGTGTCTGTGGAGATGATGAAGGCTTTGGGACAAGTGAAGAGGAGGCGGGGTAGTTTTTCGGGGAGAAGAGAAGTTGGTAAGGGTGTTAAAACAGTCAATAAGTAGATGATAGCATGCAGAAGTCCCTGGCCCAATACAATTCTGATCATGGGGATTTGTGGACATAAGGTAGAACCACCATGGCACTCTGGCAATCCCCATGGTCCTTAGACACAGCCTGAATCTAAAGCTTCTCAAGGAGAAAATCATCTTTCATTTGTGATGGCCTGGATGGAAGCAAGATTGTCCTGGGGAACAAAAACCAGTAAGCCTTGGTGTGGCCTCCTACCCCCCTCGAGCATCAGAGGGACTCTTGTCTCCTGCTTAGCATCTTCTGTTACCTGGTATTTAAGGTCAGGCTTCTGGGTCCCTGCTAGTCAAGGTGGGTTTTCAGATACCTGTTAGTCAAGACTGGGCTTCTAGGTCTCTGCTACTCAAGGCCAGGCTTCTAAGTTGCAGGGCTCAACACTTCTTGCCTCAGATCACTGATGGGGAATGTACTTCTGTGTATCTTATTGATTGTTGAATAAAGTACTGTTTGGCCAATGAGGCAGCAAGTTAGACGGGACTAGGAGTCAAGGAGGATTCTGGGAAATGTAGCAAAGAAGTGGTGATCCAGGCAGGAAGTGACATAGCAGGGAGACTCATGTAAGCAAGGACAAGCAGGAAGTGGTTCCTTTTCCCCTTTGCTCTTCCTCCTGCTCTCTGCTTGGAGCCACCATGTGATCCTAGGGATGAGGACGCCAAAGGAAGGCGTCTGATAAGTCTTATAAAACATATAGATTTATGATAATTAAGACTGAGCTAGCAGATGAGAAATCCTAGTCATTGGCCAAGCAGAATTTGTACCTAATATAAGTCTCTGTATTATTTTGTCCATCCATGTGGTGGGCAGAACTCAGGAGGATGGTGGAAAGATTTATCGTAACAGGTCACCCCATCTCTGTTCCCACACAAGAAGCTGAGGTGAAACTCACATGTGCATTGCATGTCAACCTTTGCAGCTACCTTACATATACGATCTCCAAGAATAGGTTTTTAGAGTATTTAGAAGGCCAGCGTTGGAGCTCTCTGAAGTGAGTTTCCAGATTATATCCCAGGTCTGCATTGTCTCACAGCCCAATAGAATCCACCTCCTCTGAGATAGCCAGAATTTCTGAAGCAGCATTCCTTTCTGCCTGTGTTCTTTGTATTTGGCTATCATTGTAAACTCAAGAATATAAACTCCTCTCCCCTGCTCTTCCTCATAATTCAGTGGCTCTTTCAGGGTCATTCTGCATACGAGGAGATGTCCAGGGACAGAGATGTACAGTGACTTCTTGTAGTCAGGACTCACATTCAGATTTCCTGATGCTTAACTCAGCTCACCTGTTGTTTTCTGCAGTAATTGGTGTCTAATCCACCATACTTTGCTGGACACAGTAATGTTCGTACCAAGAAAACTGAGCAGCTTCCTATGTCAGAGACTGTTCGGAACCCCAGCAACATCTGGTCCCTGGTATTGCACTAGGAAGAGTTCAGGGATAAGCCAGGCAGAAAACAGACATCTTAAGCTTGGACTCTCCCACCCCAGCTTCCTCTTTGAGCAGAAATCTCCAGCCATTCTCACCACAGCTAGGAGAGACGGTAGTGGCCATCTTCAGCTCAGCAGTGTGAATATTGAAGCAAAGACATGTTGAAATCTAAAAACACAGATACATGCATGGCATCCTCCTGAATTCATAGTCAGAAGTTGTTAGAAATGGTCAGAGGAACCACCAGCAGGAGCCGCTGCGAGTCATCTCAGAGAAAATGACAAAACAAATAAAACACTAAAGGAGCACCATGAGCAACAGGACTGCATGGCTTCGCCAACCCTCACAGCCTCATTCTCCTCTCTGGCACTGAAGGGAAGACTTCAGATATGCCACACTTATTTAAAATGCACAGGGACATCCAATGGGTATGCTGAATGAGCAGGCTCTGACACTACTTTTCCTTTTCCTCTTCATTCGCTTTCAGTATTAAGATTGAGGCATTGATGGTGAGGTATTCTTCCTGCAGGATTGAGTGGAATATTACAAAATGCATTTGCAAGCAGCCTAAATCATGATTGACAAAACCAGATTTGTTAATACAATGGTTTGAGGCACTTGACAGAAATTTTTGTCAACATTGTAGATTAAGGGATTCAGGAGGAAAAATGAAATTTGCAGATGAAATGGCTTTGATGTTTCTCCTGAAAAGCATTTTGTTGACAGACTGGATCAGAGTGAAAAAATGTGCATTTTCTCAATGCGTGTGTTTTTAAGTCTTTGACAAAACACGCATTAGTCCTGCTGTTCAGGCTCATTTGTCATTTACTCTATTGGCTTTGCCTCTAGCCACAAAGGGGCTAGGACATGAGTAGAAAGAGATTTAAAAAAAAAAAAAAACCACTAAAATGGGTGCCCTAATGACAGGGTATGGTCATGTCATCTTTTCAAGTGCTTCCTGACATACTTCAAACACATCCTCAGGGCCCTTCTAGTAATTTTTTCCAAGATTCTTGCCTTTGAGGAAAGGTCTTCTGCTATCAATCCATTTAATTTGGATAATAAGCAGCAGAAACAACTAGAAGGTTTCTAAACCAATGGTTCTTGAGGTATGGATAACAGACTAGCAAGAACTCCATCTCCTGGAAATTGCTCCACATTGGCTAGGCAGTAGTGGTGCACACCTTTAATCCCAGCACTCCTGAGGCAGAGGCAGAGCCAGGCAGATTTCTTTGAGTTGGAAGACAGCCTGATCTACAAAGAGAGTTCCAGAACAGCCAGGGCTGTTACATAGAGAAACCCTGTCTTGAAAAAAGAAAAAAAGAAAAAAAAAAAAAGGAAAAGAAATTGCTCCACATACAAGACCTCAAACCCAGATCATCTTGAAGGTGAGGAACAGCAGCCTGCTTCTCCACACACCTCTTGGATTATTTAATATAGACCAAAAACTAAAGATTTTTTATTTGAGCACCAGCCAGAGAAATAGATTCACAGAACTATTTGGTTCACAGAACTGTGTTATCAACAGCTATGTAATGTTTCAAGTATGGCTGTGTTCAGGAGTCCAGGCATCACTGACATCATTGTCCCTTGCTCACCATTCCTCTAGAAGGGCTGAATTCTTAGATAACATCTGTCTCTATCATGACAAGATGTCATCAGCTTCAGGATGTTACCATCTCCTTGGTTACTCCAGGAGAGAGTGGAACTCCATTTGTGTTAACTGGTCCAGGCCAGGTTTTGTGCTCTTCTCTGAAGTTACCACAGTAGTCTGAGGATGCCTAGGTGACCAGTTCACCATTTAAACATCAGGGGTGTTTTTAACTAGTAAGTCACAAAGAAAATGAAAGATTGAGGCATCATCCCTAAAAAACCAGTGTGGGGCTGGAGAGATTGCTCAGTGGTTAAGAGCACTGACTGCTCTTCCAGAGGACCTGAGTTCAATTCCCAGCACCCACATGGCAGCTGACAACTGTCTACAATTCCAGTTCCAGGGGACCCAACACCCATGGCAAAACATCAATGCACAAAAAATAAAAATAAATTAATTTTTTTAAAAAGTGTGAATACAGGGAACCAGGAGATTGGCTGCCAGCCGGCCAATAAGTAGTCATGAGAGGTGTTTCCCCTAAATTAAAGTAACAGTAGCTTCCTAGCACACACACACACACACACACACACACACACACACACACACACGCACACACACACACCACACATACACATCTACACACACACAAACATCTACACACACCACACACATTTACGCATATACACAAACACATACAAACATCTACATATACATACAAACATATACATGCTACAAACATTTACACACATACGTACAAATTATATATATATATATATATATATATATATATATATATATATAATCACATACATCTACAAACACACACACATACACACGCCACACACATCTATACACACGCACACACAAAAAACATCTATACACACACCACACACATCTACATATACACATCTACACACACCACACACATCTACATACACCACACACCACTTACATCTACACACACACAAACACACACAAAAACATCTACACACATACACCCAGGACACACACATCTATACATACACACCGCACACGCACATACAAACATCTACACACACACCACACATATCTACACATACACACACCACTTACATCTACACACACACAAACACACACAAAAAATCTACACACATACACATGCCACATACATATACACACACCACACACATACCACACACACCACACGCATCTACATCTACACACAAACATCTACACACATACACACAGGACACACACATCTACACATACACACCGCACACACACACACAAACATCTACACAAACACCACACATATCTACACATACAACACAAGATGACACAATCTACACACACACAAAAGCACACTCACAAACATCTACACACACACACACACACACACACACACACACACACACTTCTACACACTGGAAAAAGAACCTATGTCTTTAATACAATTTCCTCAGTCCTCTATGACTACTTGCTTAATGCAAAGAATAGATTAGTTCCTACAAAGTGGTCCTACAGCTTTAGCAAGAGCAAGAAGAATTTTTAACATCACCAGGTGTCATTAAATACAGGGGCCTCCTTAGGATTGCTGAGGAGAGGAGCCTACATATATCCCTTGAGTAGCACCCTCAGTGCCCCTCACACAGAAGGGCAGTTGACCACCTTTGACCCTGCTGCATGTGGTGTGGTGGTGAGGCATTGGCCTCCACAGAGCCTGCTATTCCCCTGCCATTCACCGAACAGTTTTGCTGAAGAATAAAGAACTCATGTACACAGTTTGGCTTTTATCTTCAAACCAAGGCTTCAACTTTGAACTCATACGTGTGCCATCTCAGCATCCCAAATCCAATGTTTTACAGAGGCAGGGGAATAAAGAAAACATTATTCATTCCCCCACAACATCATCCTTCCTCTAAAGAAGAAAGTGTGTTTTGTTTTGTTTGTTTGTTTGTTTTTTCCTCTTTGGTAGCAAATGAAAACTCTGTGAGTAATCTCATTCTGACTTGAGAATTACTATCAAGAACACACATCCTGTCAACTGCCACTCACATGCTTGGTTTCAGGCTGTCTTGTTTATTTGCACACTGCCATCTACACTGCGATCTCTTCAAAGGCTGCAGGCATGTTTCATTCTGCCAGGAGCCTTCAGCGCTGGGCACAGACTATGGTGCAGTTGGTGCCGAACATAAACGACTGCATTGAATTAACGTGGCAAATGACTCCTGCTTCCCTCCAGTTTTGTTCTCTGCTGTTTGTACACACCATTACAGCAGAAGCGCCACTGTTTGCTGCCTTCTGTGAGAGAATGGTCGCAGGCTGTTGTCAAGACAGCATTTCTAACTAACTACCTACTACCACTCTACAGGTTAGCCATGTGAGGATGACCTTGAGACACCTTTACACCCAGCTCCCTCACATGGCCACGGGAGGGCAGCAGAGAACACGATGATGGCCAGGGCCCTTTTGTCCAGCCTTTGTCTTCCATTCTCAGGTTTCCTCAATTTTCCCAGCTTTCATCCTTTTGTTAACTTTTGGCTTTAGAGAAGCAAGTTTCAGTACTGAACAGCCTGGCTGGTTTTAGAACAAGGAAAACAATTCCTTTTCTTCCCTCTACCTTCTAATGTGAATCCTCAGAAAAAAATAATTTTGTCCATGAGTGAAATCATTCAAAGTTTACAAGACATACTTTTTTTTTTTTAATGCCTTGTCTTTTAGAAAATAAAATAAACTCTTGTGGACTTCATTAGACATGAGCTTTTCCTCGCGGGCACCTTTTCTGTGAGATCTTTAGCTGATTTCCCATCACTCTCTCCAGCTGCCATTCTCCTTCGGATTCAAAATCCAGTCTGGGAAAAAGCTCTCATTGGAAGGATAATTAAAGTAGATGAACAAGCCCGTCAGTACCAGCTAATCCCAGTAAGGCCAATTCAGCTTCTATAGATTGAGGGATAAAAGTGCTCTCCCATCAGGCTCGTTCATGGCTGGATTTCTAAGAAATCACTCAGCACATAAATACAAGGTCATGGAGACCAAGTTTCTACATAAGTAAGATTCAGTTTGTTTCAGTTTGATCCAATTGCACAGGTCAAGGAATAACTGCCAAACTGCAACAGAAAGGTTGTGGAGAGCCAACACCTGAAATCTTCCTTCATACAAAAGTTTTCTTCAAGTTCGGAAAAGTACCTTCAAATTGGCATGCAATTGAAAAGTGCCTTTTAAAATGTCAATTTACCAATCACTAATGAAAATCAGTTAATCCTACTTGGGGAAATAGATCAATGGGTAAATTGCTTGCAGCTCAATCACAACAACAGGAGTTCAGACCTCCAGAGCTTACATAAAGCCAGGTACAATAGTGTATGTCTGAAATCCCAGCATTCCTACTGTGTGGTGGGAGATGTGAACAAGAGAATCCCAGGAGCTCCTACTGTGTGATGGAAGGTGGGAACAAGAGAACCCCAGAAGCTTATGAGCCAGACATTCTGATACAGAGCAATGAACAGGAGACCCTGTCTCAAACAAGAGGGCCTACATCTGAGGTTGTTCTCTGATCTCTACATGCTCACTGTGGCATGGGTTAAACACACACACACACACACACACACACACACACACACACACACACACACACACACACACGCAAATAAAATTAATTATTCCATTTCTAGGAATTTACCCTACATAAACTCTTATATGCACGATAATATGAAAAGCCCACTGAGACATTTATTATAACAGATAATTAGAAATAAGCTCAACACCCATCCATAGGAAATTGTTTCCATATACTTTGCTATATTCATACTGAACATACCTTAAAGCTAAAAAAAAGGAAAAAGAAAGGAAAGGGAAGAAAAGAAAAACAAAAACAGAAAAGTATAATGATAAAACCACTAAGCTAAACTAAAGCTGGTGATATCAAAATTGCCTATCATGCATAAGGCCCTGAGCTTGGAAAATATAATGAGACAGATATACATTTGATAAAATGGAAGGGTAGCAGAAAAATATTAATAGCAATGTATTTAAAACTCAGGATAGACATTTTTCATTTTAAAGAACATGGGTAAGGATATAAATGAATGCAAATATAGACTTCTATTTACAAAGTCTGAAAGGGTTCATATAAAACTAGTTTAACATCACAGTTAAAAGGTAGAAAGTTTTTACCATGTTCTGTTATCACATCTTACAATTCCCTTTCTAAAGAGTCCTTAAAGTCGCTTTCACAAGTCTGCCCTGATCAGGTGAGCCATGTCTAGTCTCGTATGATCTGCCATTCACTAAAGCGATTGCTTCAGGCACTAGCTAGCATTTGGTCTCCATATCCCCAGTTCAAGAAACTTAGGGTTTAGACCTTTAGACACTAATGTAACTCTGCTAAGCATAAACAAACAAAGCTTATGGAAAAATTGAACACTCATGATTCCCAAACTGGAAAGGCAGCCAATGTCCTCTGACTACCACCCTTGCCCAGAAACAGAATTGGAACTAGCAGGGGAGCTTAGGGTTTTGTTGATGCTCCTCGTTTCTTGCACATCATGGGAGTGAGGGGTGGTACAATTCCTAACTAGTATAGGACAGCAGTAAGTCTGGACTGCCCAGGATAACCGGATGCTGACCATCTCCTCAACCATTCTAAATTCCAAAGGAGTGGGACTGTGACCTCACTTCACCTCTTCCCACCAAGAAGCCTTGCTGAATAGCTGTCCCTCAGAGAACTCATCTAAAGAAAAGAGGTGCTTGTAACCCTATTAAATATTCACTATTATCTCTTGATTTCTAAAGATTTCTTTTACTTTTTACTATTTGTTATCTATATGTGTTACTGTACATATATGCATGCAGAGGTGCCCCGTGTAGGCCAGAAAAGGGAATCAGGTCCCTTGGGGCTAGGGTTAAAGTTGGTTGTAAACTGCCCGACACTGGTACTAGGAACCAAACTAAGGTCCTCTAAAGACCAGCAAGTGTTCTTAAGCTCTGAGACATAGATCCAGATCTATTAACAATTACCATGTCATTGTCTTGGCTCCTCAGAATAAAGAAGCCAACAGCAGCAAATAACTGAATCTGTCCTGAAAGAAATAGGACCAAAACAGGTCACATACTCATCTCTAATATGCTAAACCCAGAACTTCTGTGAGATAACAAACAAACAAACAAAACACAAAAGCCTGGTTTTGCCATTGTAGTTCTCCTGATAGACTTACCCAACTTAGAGGTAAGGGCATAGGGTATCTAGAGGAATTTCACTTTCATTTATAATAATTCAGACATCTGTAATTTTTAAATCATGTTTAATCCAGAATTGGAGTATGCCCTGGCACCCTCTGCTATCTGATGACATTGTTACCGAACTAACTTCTGGTCACCACTCCTGAAGTTCAAACATACCAATGATTATTCAACTGGGCCTTTAGGACTACAGGCTGCCAGGGATGATGGTGCATCCTTATACTGACTGCCAGGGACAGACTTGACTGGGGTGGTGAGGGAATGAAGAAATGACAGACACATATACTCACAGACAGAAATACAGATAGACAACAAAGTTGGAATCACTCTAATGGGGAAGCCACAGCCACCCAGAAGCTCCGAGTGTTTACTAGACATAGTTGAACAGAGAGGAGAGGTTATTGCATACAGCTGAACATGGAAGTGGAGTTATCATATACAGACAAACAAGGAGGCGGGGTTATCATATACAGACAAACAAGGAGGCGGGGTTATCATATACAGACAAACAAGGAGGCGGGGTTATCATATACAGACAAACAAGGAGGCGGGGTTATCATATACAGACAAACAAGGAGGCGGGGTTATCTACAGATAAACAAGGAGGCGGGGTTATCATATACAGACAAACAAGGAGGCGGGGTTATCATATACAGACAAACAAGGGGGCGGGGTTATCATATACAGACAAAAAAGGAGGCGGGGTTATCATATACAGACAAACAAGGGGGCGGGGTTATCATATACACACAAACAAGGAGGCGGGGTTATCATATACACACAAACAAGGAGGCGGGGTTATCATATACAGACAAACAAGGAGGCGGGGTTATCATATACAGACAAACAAGGAGGCGGGGTTATCATATACAGACAAAAAAGGAGGCGGGGTTATCATATACAGACAAACAAGGGGGCGGGGTTATCATATACACACAAACAAGGAGGCGGGGTTATCATATACACACAAACAAGGAGGCGGGGTTATCATATACAGACAAACAAGGAGGCGGGGTTATCATATACAGACAAACAAGGAGGCGGGGTTATCATATACAGACAAACAAGGAGGCGGGGTTATCATATACAGACAAACAAGGAGGCGGGGTTATCATATACAGACAAACAAGGAGGCGGGGTTATCATATACAGACAAACAAGGAGGCGGGGTTATCATATACAGACAAACAAGGAGGCGGGGTTATCATATACAGACAAACAAGGAGGCGGGGTTATCATATACAGACAAACAAGGAGGCGGGGTTATCATATACAGACAAACAAGGAGGCGGGGTTATCATATACAGACAAACAAGGAGGCGGGGTTATCATATACAGACAAACAAGGAGGCGGGGTTATCATATACAGACAAACAAGGAGGCGGGGTTATCATATACAGACAAACAAGGAGGCGGGGTTATCATATACAGACAAACAAGGGGGCGGGGTTATCATATACAGACAAACAAGGGGCGGGGTTATCATATACAGACAAACAAGGAGGCGGGGTTATCATATACAGACAAACAAGGAGGCGGGGTTATCATATACAGACAAACAAGGGGGCGGGGTTATCATATACAGACAAACAAGGAGGCGGGGTTATCATATACAGACAAACAAGGAGGCGGGGTTATCATATACAGACAAACAAGGGGGCGGGGTTATCATATACAGACAAACAAGGAGGCGGGGTTATCGTATACAGACAAACAAGGAGGCGGGGTTATCATATACAGACAAACAAGGGGGCGGGGTTATCATATACAGACAAACAAGGAGGCGGGGTTATCATATACAGACAAACAAGGAGGCGGGGTTATCGTATACAGACAAACAAGGGGGCGGGGTTATCGTATACAGACAAACAAGGAGGCGGGGTTATCGTATACAGACAAACAAGGAGGCGGGGTTATCGTATACAGACAAACAAGGGGGCGGGGTTATCGTATACAGACAAACAAGGGGGCGGGGTTATCGTATACAGACAAACAAGGAGGCGGGGTTATCGTATACAGACAAACAAGGAGGCGGGGTTATCGTATACAGACAAACAAGGGGGCGGGGTTATCGTATACAGACAAACAAGGGGGCGGGGTTATCGTATACAGACAAACAAGGAGGCGGGGTTATCGTATACAGACAAACAAGGAGGCGGGGTTATCGTATACAGACAAACAAGGAGGCGGGGTTATCGTATACAGACAAACAAGGAGGCGGGGTTATCGTATACAGACAAACAAGGAGGCGGGGTTATCGTATACAGACAAACAAGGAGGCGGGGTTATCGTATACAGACAAACAAGGGGGCGGGGTTATCGTATACAGACAAACAAGGGGGCGGGGTTATCATATACAGACAAACAAGGAGGCGGGGTTATCATATACAGACAAACAAGGAGGCGGGGTTATCATATACAGACAAACAAGGGGGCGGGGTTATCATATACAGACAAACAAGGGGGCGGGGTTATCATATACAGACAAACAAGGAGGCGGGGTTATCATATACAGACAAACAAGGGGGCGGGGTTATCATATACAGACAAACAAGGAGGCGGGGTTATCATATACAGACAAACAAGGAGGCGGGGTTATCATATACAGACAAACAAGGGGGCGGGGTTATCATATACAGACAAACAAGGAGGCGGGGTTATCATATACAGACAAACAAGGAGGCGGGGTTATCGTATACAGACAAACAAGGAGGCGGGGTTATCATATACAGACAAACAAGGGGGCGGGGTTATCATATACAGACAAACAAGGAGGCGGGGTTATCATATACAGACAAACAAGGAGGCGGGGTTATCGTATACAGACAAACAAGGGGGCGGGGTTATCGTATACAGACAAACAAGGAGGCGGGGTTATCGTATACAGACAAACAAGGAGGCGGGGTTATCGTATACAGACAAACAAGGGGGCGGGGTTATCGTATACAGACAAACAAGGGGGCGGGGTTATCGTATACAGACAAACAAGGAGGCGGGGTTATCGTATACAGACAAACAAGGAGGCGGGGTTATCGTATACAGACAAACAAGGGGGCGGGGTTATCGTATACAGACAAACAAGGAGGCGGGGTTATCGTATACAGACAAACAAGGAGGCGGGGTTATCGTATACAGACAAACAAGGAGGCGGGGTTATCGTATACAGACAAACAAGGAGGCGGGGTTATCGTATACAGACAAACAAGGAGGCGGGGTTATCGTATACAGACAAACAAGGAGGCGGGGTTATCGTATACAGACAAACAAGGAGGCGGGGTTATCGTATACAGACAAACAAGGAGGCGGGGTTATCGTATACAGACAAACAAGGAGGCGGGGTTATCGTATACAGACAAACAAGGAGGCGGGGTTATCGTATACAGACAAACAAGGGGGCGGGGTTATCGTATACAGACAAACAAGGAGGCGGGGTTATCGTATACAGACAAACAAGGGGGCGGGGTTATCGTATACAGACAAACAAGGAGGCGGGGTTATCGTATACAGACAAACAAGGAGGCGGGGTTATCGTATACAGACAAACAAGGGGGCGGGGTTATCGTATACAGACAAACAAGGGGGCGGGGTTATCGTATACAGACAAACAAGGAGGCGGGGTTATCGTATACAGACAAACAAGGGGGCGGGGTTATCGTATACAGACAAACAAGGGGGCGGGGTTATCGTATACAGACAAACAAGGAGGCGGGGTTATCGTATACAGACAAACAAGGGGGCGGGGTTATCGTATACAGACAAACAAGGGGGCGGGGTTATCGTATACAGACAAACAAGGAGGGCGGGGTTATCATATACAGACAAACAAGGAGGCGGGGTTATCATATACAGACAAACAAGGAGGCGGGGTTATCATATACAGACAAACAAGGGGGCGGGGTTATCATATACAGGAGGCGGGGTTATCGGAGGCGGGGTTATCATATACAGACAAACAAGGAGGCGGGGTTATCATATACAGACAAACAAGGAGGCGGGGTTATCATATACAGACAAACAAGGGGCGGGGTTATCATATACAGACAAACAAGGGGGCGGGGTTATCATATACAGGCGGGGTTATCGGAGGCGGGGTTATCATATACAGACAAACAAGGAGGCGGGGTTATCATATACAGACAAACAAGGGGCGGGGTTATCATATACAGACAAACGGGGTTATCATATACAGACAAACAAGGGGGCGGGGTTATCATATACAGACAAACAAGGAGGCGGGGTTATCATATACAGACAAACAAGGAGGCGGGGTTATCATATACAGACAAACAAGGAGGCGGGGTTATCATATACAGACAAACAAGGAGGCGGGGTTATCATATACAGACAAACAAGGAGGCGGGGTTATCGTATACAGACAAACAAGGGGGCGGGGTTATCGTATACAGACAAACAAGGAGGCGGGGTTATCGTATACAGACAAACAAGGGGGCGGGGTTATCGTATACAGACAAACAAGGGGGCGGGGTTATCGTATACAGACAAACAAGGAGGCGGGGTTATCGTATACAGACAAACAAGGGGGCGGGGTTATCGTATACAGACAAACAAGGGGGCGGGGTTATCGTATACAGACAAACAAGGAGGCGGGGTTATCGTATACAGACAAACAAGGGGGCGGGGTTATCGTATACAGACAAACAAGGGGGCGGGGTTATCGTATACAGACAAACAAGGAGGCGGGGTTATCGTATACAGACAAACAAGGGGGCGGGGTTATCGTATACAGACAAACAAGGGGGCGGGGTTATCGTATACAGACAAACAAGGAGGCGGGGTTATCGTATACAGACAAACAAGGAGGCGGGGTTATCGTATACAGACAAACAAGGGGGCGGGGTTATCGTATACAGACAAACAAGGAGGCGGGGTTATCGTATACAGACAAACAAGGGGGCGGGGTTATCGTATACAGACAAACAAGGAGGCGGGGTTATCGTATACAGACAAACAAGGGGGCGGGGTTATCGTATACAGACAAACAAGGGGGCGGGGTTATCGTATACAGACAAACAAGGAGGCGGGGTTATCGTATACAGACAAACAAGGAGGCGGGGTTATCGTATACAGACAAACAAGGAGGCGGGGTTATCGTATACAGACAAACAAGGGGGCGGGGTTATCGTATACAGACAAACAAGGAGGCGGGGTTATCGTATACAGACAAACAAGGAGGCGGGGTTATCGTATACAGACAAACAAGGAGGCGGGGTTATCATATACAGACAAACAAGGGGGCGGGGTTATCATATACAGACAAACAAGGAGGCGGGGTTATCATATACAGACAAACAAGGAGGCGGGGTTATCATATACAGACAAACAAGGGGCGGGGTTATCATATACAGACAAACAAGGGGGCGGGGTTATCATATACAGGCGGGGTTATCATATACAGGACAAACAGACAAACAAGGAGGCGGGGTTATCATATACAGACAAACAAGGAGGCGGGGTTATCATATACAGACAAACAAGGAGGCGGGGTTATCATATACAGACAAACAAGGGGGCGGGGTTATCATATACAGACAAACAAGGCGGGGTTATCATATACAGGAGGCGGGGTTATCATATACAGACAAACAAGGAGGCGGGGTTATCATATACAGACAAACAAGGAGGCGGGGTTATCGTATACAGACAAACAAGGGGGCGGGGTTATCGTATACAGACAAACAAGGAGGCGGGGTTATCGTATACAGACAAACAAGGAGGCGGGGTTATCGTATACAGACAAACAAGGAGGCGGGGTTATCGTATACAGACAAACAAGGAGGCGGGGTTATCATATACAGACAAACAAGGGGGCGGGGTTATCATATACAGACAAACAAGGAGGCGGGGTTATCATATACAGACAAACAAGGAGGCGGGGTTATCATATACAGACAAACAAGGGGGCGGGGTTATCATATACAGACAAACAAGGGGGCGGGGTTATCATATACAGACAAACAAGGGGGCGGGGTTATCATATACAGACAAACAAGGGGGCGGGGTTATCATATACAGACAAACAAGGGGGCAGGGTTATCGTATACAGACAAACAAGGAGGCGGGGTTACTACATACAACTGAACAGGAAGCAAGGTTATTAATCTCTGTAGGCTCAAGCACTCTAGGGAGCAGCCTTCAGGTAGTATATATCCTGGGGAGAGAAAGATACTGTGAACATTTCTTCAAACATTATTGACATTTGTGCTTGGACCCCCAAGGAAGGCTTTGCTATCCCTCTGAGCCTCGCTGTGGGGAGGGTGGAATGCTTGCCATTTTACCATGGGACTGTGGCTAGAGTCCCTATCACAGCCAGCTCAACAACAACACCCTCAGGATTTCACATACTCAGGGATTCCTCCCCTCCTCACATACATACCAGTTATCTCAACACTCAGACCGCTGAGGCAGGAGAATGGTGTTTCAAAACCAGCCTTGACTACAGACTACATAGCAAGACACTGTCTCTATAATATCAAGAAAAACCAAACAAACAAAGAATAACAGATTGGTGCCAGTAGAAGCAAAGCTGCAGAGGGACCTTACAGACAGTGAAATGGAGGATTTCTTCAGCTAGCCCTATCCAAAGCCCTGTGGGCATCTTCTTCCCTGAATTCTCCCTTGTCCTTCAGCATCCCAACAGAAAACAAGGAGGCAAGAAGCAACCCTCACAAATCCTTCACCACTTGACCTTCTCTCCCAAGTCGCAGCTGATCCACATTCCCTCTGCAGCCCTGCCCATGCCTTCTGAGTTTCCTAGACCTCCCCAACACCTAGACTGTGTAGGCTCCTCTCTTCCTGAACCCAGCCTAGTTATGTTGTAAATCTGACACCTTTAATCCCAGCACTCGGGAGGCAGAGGCAGGCAGATCTCTGTGAGTTCGAGACCAGCGTGGTCTGCAAGAGCTAGTTCCAGGACAGCCTTCAAAGCCACAGAGAAACCCTGTCTTGAATCCTCCCACACACACACCCAAAAAAAGTCTGCTGTAAGAACAGTGCATCCGCCACACCAACCTGCTTTCGGAACATCATTATGACAGACAGCCTAGTTTTTGTTTTCTCCCTCGAGAGGGATGCTCCATGAACAGAGACTAGATTAGCCTTGACTACAACCATGTACTCAGCTTCTAGATGACTGTCCAGTGCCCATAAACATCTGGAAGAAAAATGCATAGATGACAAGCATATCCACCAGAAGCCTTTCCTAGCATCCTTGACAATCTCATAGCCCATTGCCCTATCTTCCTATCCAACCGCTCCTTACTGAACATCATAAGAAAGAACACAGCATGTGAGAGCAGTCCAAGCAAATCCCCAAACAATATAGAACATTATTTCTGCTTTTGGTTATTCCTCAATAGTGGAAGGTAAGTCCTGTTGTTGAAAACAGCACATGCACAGAACACAGCACACAGGACTCAGATGTTTGGAGCTGGTTCTGATGGGAAAGTCTTCTTCCTGAAGTCTGACTGCCATGGTACCAGAAATTACCATATAAGCTGTGAATGGGGAGAAGCAATGAATAGCCCTATCCAGCTGCAACATCTATGAATCACAACAATGGCTAGCATGACATTACTTGCAAAGGTGCCAATAAGTGGCACTCACATGTTGGTGGTAACCAACAGCTCTATAATGAAACTTGGTACTCACTCCAACTAGAACTAGTGAGGTCACAGACTTTAAAAACAAGTTTGTTACTACCACTTTGCCATTGCTAGACTAGCATAATTCCTTACTACATCCTAAATCATATCCTTATACTTGTAGATAAGAGTAGCTGCCACCCATCATCAAAGGTTCTCTTTTACATCAAATGGAGACCAACACGGAAAACCACAACTGGACAGTGCACAGACCAACAGATCATGGGGAGCCTAGGCCCAGTGAATGCATCTAGACCATATATCCTCCATCTGCGGCTCAGAGAACATCACTGTTCTCTGAGGGATTGGAAAGCTTCTAAGAGCCAGAATAGAGAAGTCTGCTGGGAAACCTTCTCTCCTAGATACAGCTGCATAAACAAGATTGTAACAATGGTACCTGCATTTGGAGGAGTAGCAGGGGCATTCTACTAGAGATCTAAAATGCACAAAAATACACTATCAACTTCATAAAGTGTCTTGAAAATTGAAGACCGGGTTAGGTTGAACAACTTGAGCACATGAGAGATCTACCAAGCCAAGCGATGGTGTTGTGCCTTCTAGTAGAAGGTACCCTGTATCCTGACAGAAGGTACCATGAATCCCAAGCTTTGAGGTCCTGAAAATGCCTATTCACTCATTCTTCTTCCCAGGAGAGCAGCCCCTGTGCTCCTGGGAGAAGGGGAAAACATTCCAGAACACAAGTTGTGTTCACAAGCACCTGTCTAGCCATCTATCTGTGTTTTCTCCCCTCCCACAACCCTTCTCATGTCCTATGAAGTAATCCAGTTTGGGATTTATCAGTCCTGAGTCCCCCAGAATTCTCCTCAGACAAATATTTTAGGGAGTTTCTTATGAATCCATAATGTCTTTTCTCTGTCTCCCTCTGTGTATCTATCTATCTATCTATCTATCTATCTATCTATCTATCTATCTGTCTATCTATCATCTATCTCTATCTCCCTTTCTCTCTCTCTCTCTCTCTCTCTCTATATATATATATATATATATATATATATATATCACATATGAGGTGATATAAGTCATGTTATATATGGACCATGCTTGTATAGTCATATATAAATTAACTATATATACAGTCACACATCTACAGTTGACTATACAGCCATACTCACAGAGTTGTTACTGAACATTCTGTTGTCATCATAACTAAAGATCACTAACAAAGTCAGAAAGAAGGGCCCAGGGTTGGTTGTTCTCAGTTGCTGACTAGCTGTGGTCCACCCTTCTTGGGTTTCATTTCATCATTTATAAAATCAGAGTGTTGAGCTTGAAACACTCTGTTCCCAGACCCAGATATGCATCAGAGTTTTCAACATAAAACTTCTAGAATCAGCTTTACTCTTCTAAGTGACCAGAGAGCAGGAGCCCTGGGATTTCTATGTTGAAAGATCCTCAGGTGTTTGACTTGGACACAGTCAACAAAAATGAGTTTGGGCACTGCTGGATTACACATCTGTCTCTGGCCATTTCCCCACTTCTAACAGCAGCTAATTCAAAGGAATCAAAGGATGCTCAAAGAACTGCAATGTACAGAGATATTTCACCTTAAATCTTGTGGGCCTTAAATGAGGAGATGCTGACGAGAGAGCCTGGTGTGATACACAGGTAAACATTGTGAGTGCCACTGTGCTAGTCTGCTGTCTGTGTATCTCCTCTGAAGGCTCCATGGAAGCACACTAGCACAGTGACCTTTCTCTAAGATTTACAACACACCCGGGCTTTAGGTTAATGAAAAATACATCCTTCCCCTGGAAATTGATCTCAAAATTACCCAGTGATGTTAATGTCAAATATGCAAGAGAAATGGATCTTTTGAAATTTACATGAAAATACAAACTTGCAGTTCATGATCAACACATCTGAACAGCTCTTCACATCAGGCATTCTCCAAGCTGATATCACAATAAGGATTCAGAGATAGGCTTTCAAATGCCACTGTTATTGTATTCAAGGAAGTATTCAAGGTGAAGATAGAAGTTACCCCTCTAACTGCAAGCTGACGATTAACTTAATAATAAACAAACACAGATCTCCAAGAGAGAGTTCATTGGTCCCAGAGGTTGCCTGTTATGCAGCCTCTGCAGGAAGGAAAGTGAGAATCCTTGCTTGGGAGACTCCCTCTCTGCTCATTCCCTTGTGGCTCTTACCAAGCTTCCTGCAGCAGGTCCTCAATGAGAAAATGTGACTCCCTTTCCTAAACCATTGCTCTCTGGAGAGAACAGCAGCATATTTAAATTGCTGCACCTGACAACTTCCCAAGTAAGGAAGATGGTGGGGTCCAAGTTTACATCCCTACCATTTGGGGCATTATCCTGCACTGTGGGAACTGGCTTCTGGCTTGTTTTGCTTATGAGTGGGGCTTGGCTTGCAGTTATTATAATTCGCCTGTGCTGGTTGGCATCTTCCCAGATGAATAAAATGAAACATTCAAGCACGTCTCATCTTGAATTCTGGGAAGGTAACTCTAGAATGAGCAATAGGCCCTTTGGTCAGTTTTGAACTCAGGAGTAACACTCACTGATAAAGAACCAATTGAGGGGATCTCTGTCTTTCCCCATATGTGAGGAAATATTTTAGGTCTCAGAGCTACAAGAGGAAGAAGGGTCTGAGTAACACTGGCCTACAACTCCAACAGAAGAGTATGAGGAAGGTAAGCACTTGAGGTAAGATTTGTTAGTTGTGAGCTTTGCAAGAAATGAACAGTAGTATGATGAAGGATGAATGAGGTTTTTTTAGAAATAGGATCAAAAGAACTCTCCCCGAAATTTGCAAATCCTCGGCTTTCTCCATTAACAAACACCTATTTACTATAGCCAATTCTGAAAATTAGTGTTTTCCTCAAGACTCAGTGTTGAAAAAGTGCCCAGAATCTACTGATCCCACCTTCTCATACAAACCAAATGCTCCTGCCAAGCAAAAGAAAACTGTTGGATTTGGACCTGGGCAGAAATGTGAAAAATATTAATGTGGACCATAACTGAAAGTAATCAATAGTTAGATGGCATGTACATAAAAAATAAATATTGTAGAATCTTTCTTTGTGTAACTTTCCATGTATTTATAAACATGTCATTTATTGTTTGCAATATTTCTGTACCAAATGGGATATCTAAACCATATTTTACAATGTAATCCACCATGATTCTACAAAGTTTGTAGCATTGTCTTACTTTCTATAGAAGAAAACTGAGGTTTTATGGGATTACGTAAAGCTGTCTAACAAGACTGTAGTGAACAGAACAGTACAGACAAAAGTTCAAATTTCTCACCCAAACTGTAATTCTTCTGCCACTTTGCTATATTGTACCTGGTAGAACAGGAAGAAAGGAGGGCTTGAACCCCACATGGTTCCTAAGGTGTGACTCGTGGTGGGGACACGAAATAGACTTGTTACCCTAGGGAGAGCCACAGTCCCTTCTGATCAAGATGAAAGCCACTATGCTATTCATCTCACATCCATCCAGCCAAGTCCTGTGAGTCCGCTCAAGGCAGATGACTCTGCGTCCCAATAGCCTCCGGTGACATAGAGTGCTAGCAGCTGTCCTCCGACCTCCTTTGCTGGTGGAGTCTTGTGCTGCTCTTGGGAATACGTGTCTACAGTCCATCTCCCCACCCAGAACACAGGCAATGTGGGCAGAAACGTGTTTCTCCTCCTGATACAGAGCAGGTAACAGAATCTGCTGAAAAGGAAGAGGAAACCCTGTGTAATGATCTCTGTTTCCCACATAAAAATTTGGACCAACAGACAGGATTCAACTTCCCCTATAAATCAGCCTGAGGCAGAACTACATCCAGAAGCAATGGTTTCAGAAAGCCATGTTGAGAAATGAGTGTACTCCAGCTCCCAAAATCCCATTGTCTCTAGCCCAATCTACAGGCCTTGAGAATTACCAAAGATGTATCAAATCCCAAGCAAGGGATAGCAAAGCTTGAGTGACAGCCTAGCAGTGCAATCCAATAACTAGAAGAACTTACCATGTTCAATTAACACATCCATTCAATGCCCACTGCATGTGCTCACATAAATGCACACCTACGAGGCCCTTCAGGAAAGCGAAATTCGAGTTATTAAACACATTCAGTGCACCTGGCATGGTGCTAAACATTTTATGTACATATTATTAATCTTCATAACAAGTAGATTTCATAGTTTAATTTAACATAAAGGAGAGTGGCTTGCCCAAGGTCACACAGGTGGCAACTGGCAGAGCCAAGATTGCTTCATTTCTTCAGGGAAGATTTCCTCATTGCATGTGCTGGCACAGCCCTGGGATACACCACCAAACAAATGAACCAAGCTCTAATATCTGCTGTTTCAAAGCAGGCATCAGAGGGAAGGGAACCAATAATAGAGCAGTGAAATAATCAAAGAACAAGACAATCGCCATGGCTTTAACTGTCCCACAAGGTAGCATGAATTGGGACACTCCTCCATGACCACATAGACCTGAAGCAGGAATGACAAAGGCACAGCTGTGCCAAGATATTCCACAGAGTATTCCAGGCAGAAGGGACAGCAAGTGTAAGGATCCTCAAAACAGAACCATGTCATTGCAGAGGCATAGATAGAAGTCCATTGTCTACAAAAGCTGGGCAAGAGAGACCAAGGATAGCTCAAATGGAGGGGTCTTAGAAGAGTGTTCACAGCATACTGGCCCATGAGCTGTTAGGTTTTTGCCCTGAGTAGCATAGGAAACACTCTAATGTGCAATGTCATACATGAAATTGTTTTTAAAAAATGACTTCTTTTTATTTTTCAATAGACAAGCTGTATAACTATGATTTCCAAAGAGAGAGCAGTCAAAAGGTAGGAAGAAACACATTTCCAAGAGACTACTGTATTGCATGCTACAATTAGGCTCATTTAGTTTAGACTTGCCTTGGAATGAGGCATTTAGTAGAAAAAAAATATGTCATAGCCTTTTAACCTGCAATAACGATGTACCTTAATTACTTCTGGGAACAGAAGTCTAGCATTACAGTTAAAGACTATATACACAATTAAGATGTGTAGTCTTTTAGTAAACAAATATTTAGGTTTTCTTTGTGGACAGATAAAGAATGTGATAGGGGAGTTTCAAGTAATGGGATGATACAAACTGAAGACCTTTTAAAGGGTCCCTGGCTATTTGAAATGAAAGGTCTGTAGGGTCAGTGGGTTGAGGAGGTATGGAGGGAGGAGTGATGCCTTTAAATTATGAGGTCTCTCCCTCTGAAGTCAGAAGTTCTTTTCTACTGAAAGAGAGCTCAGCTCAGTGAGAACACAGGTTGACAAGGTGGGAAATGACAAGCAGTGGCAGAGACCATTGGCCTGCCTGTTTTCCGTCTCTGAAACAGTATGTGGTCAGCCCACTCCATCATTTCTGGGCCATGGGGAAGCAGAATGTCACGGGGAGGGGGATACTAGGTAAGGCAGAGCAGCTCAGTTCTTGATAGACAGGAAGCAGAGAGACAGGGACCTGTGTTTTGAATCTTCAAAACACAAGCCCACAGCCACTTACTTCCTCTATGTAAGTCCTGCCCACAAGAGTTTCTACCTATGAAAAATAATGTCACCAACTCAACACAGAAACCTGTGAATGGTATGTCATTTTCAAATCACAAAGCCTCCCATGTTCTCAATATGCATTAATCCATAGCATTGTCACCATTGACTCATAGATTATGTTTAACAAAGTTCCTATAGAACGGGTTTCCCAAGGTTCTATAATGGTGGGGTCAGAATTTGGCCTAGGACTCCATGGCTATAAAATAGAGCTGTGACCCACCATAGAAAACAGCCATCTATGATAACTGATTAAGCACCAGTTGTTTGCCTAATGTGGAATGACACCTAAAGAAAATAAAATTATAAATACCTTGCAGTATATTGGAGAGAAACAGAGAAAATGCATAATATAATGATTTCCAGCAATTAAAGAACTATGTTCTAAGAGGTGAGGGGCTCAGCTACCTGGAGTTCCAAGAAGAATGTGTTTCTGAAAAGTCAGGGAGATCTTCCAGACAATCTGTCATCCAGTCAGGCCTGGAAAATAAATTGAGTCTGTCCTGGTGTGATGTTTTAAAAATATTTCAACAAATCCTTTGTATTTCTGCAAGAAATAAAGTGCATTTGTCCTCTTCAATTTGTGTAGGAATCAATGACTGGGTCCTAACAACTAAAATCTACATCACAAGAGAAGAAACAGCTGTGATTTCTCAGATTAGGCCTAAAACGCACTGGGCTTCCTCCATCACTCTTGGCTGAATTGGCCTTGAGCAAGCCAACCTCCATATTGTCAGGTCACTTAAGTAGCCTGTGTAGAAACCCACAAGGTGATGAGCAGAGGCCTCCTGTCAATCATCTGAAAGAAATGGATATTTCTGGGGTTGTGGATTGTAGGCTGGTTATCCTTTGCTCTATGTCTAAGATCCACTTATGAGTGAGTACACACTATGTTTTCCTTTCTGTGTCTGGGTTACCTCACTCAGGATGGTTTCTTCTAGTTGCATCCATTTGCCTACAAATTTCAAAATTCTATTGGTTTTTGTTGTTGTTGTTGTTGTTGTTGTTTTTCTGCTGAGTAGTACTCCATTGTGTAAATGTACCACATTTTCTTTATGCATTCTTCGGTTAAGGGTTGCTTCCAGGTTCTGGCTATTACAAATAATGCTGCTATGAACATCGTTGAGCAGATATCCTTGTGGTATGAATGAGCATGTTTTGGGTATATGCCTCAGAGTGGAATTGCTGGATCTTGAGGTAGACTGATTCCCATTTTCCTGAGAAACCTCCATACTGATTTCCAAAGTGGCTGTACAAGTTTGTACTCCCACCAGCAATGGAGGAATGTTCCCCTTTCTCCACATCCTCTCCAGCATAAACCGTTGTATTTTTGATTTTAGCCATTCTGACAGGAGTAAGATAGTATCTCAGAGTTCTTTTGATTTGCATTTCCGTAAGGATGTTGATCAATTTCTTAAGTGCCTTTTAGCCATTCTCTATTGAGAATTGTCTATTTAGTTCTGTACCCCACTTTTAAATTAGATTATTTGGTGTTTTGATGACTAGCTTCTTGAGTTCTTTGTATGTTTTGGGTATCAGCCCTCTGTCAGATATGGGGTTGGTGAAGATCTTTTCCCATTCTGTGGGCCGCCGTTTTGTCTTGCTGACTGTGGCCTTTGCCTTACAGAAGCTTCTCAGTTTCAGGAGGTCCCATTTATTAATTGTCAATCTCAGTGTCTGTGCTACTGGGTGTTACGTTCAGGAAGCAGTCTCCTGTGCCAACTTGTTCAATTTGTTTGTACTTTCCACTTTCTTTCTAAGAGGTTCAGTGTAGCTGAATTTATGTTGAGGTCTTTGAACCACAACCCCAGAGAAGCTAGAAACAAGGAGGACCCTAAGAGAGACATACATGGAGAAGGGGAAAGGGACAAGATTTCCTGAGCAAATTGGAAGCACGGGGTGGAAGGGAGGTAGGAGAAACAGGAGTGGAAAAGGGGAGAGAGAGGAGAACATGGGGGATTAGGAAGGTTAAGTTGGGGAAAGAATAGAGAAGGAGAAGAAGAAGAGAGATACCTTAATAGAGTGAGCCATTATGGGTTTAATGAGAAATCTGGCACTAGGTAAATCTCCAGAGATCCACAAGGATGACCCCAACTAAGAATCTAAGAAATAGTGGAGAGGTTACCTTAAATGTCTTTTCCACATAATGAGTTTGACAACTACCTTAAATCCATCATAGAGGCTTCACTCAGTAGATAATGGAAGCAGAAGCAGAGTTTCACAGCTAAACACTGAGCCAAACTCCTGGAATCCAGTTGTAGAGAGGAAGGAGTGATGAGCAAAGGGGTCAAGACATTCCTGGGGAAACCCACAGAAATGGCTGACTTGAGCAAGTGGGAGCTCACAGACCCCAGTCTGACATCTGGGAAACCAGCATAGGACCAAACCAGGCCCCCTTGACTGTGGGTGTCAGCTTAGACAGACTATGGGGCCTCTGGCAGTGGAACAGTATTTATGCTTAGTGCATGAATGGGCTTTGGGAGCCCATTTCCTATGGAAGGATACTCTCTCAGTTTAGATACATAGGTCAGGGCCTAGGCCCTGCCCCAAATGGTCTGACAGACTTTAAGGATCCCCCATGGGAGGCCTCACTTTCCCTGGGGCGAAGATAATGAGGTGGAATGGGGGGTTGGTGGGGGAAATTGGAGGATAGGAGGGAGTGGGAACTGGGATTGGTATATGAAAAAGATTGTTTTAATTTAAATAAAAATCAATAAAATTTTAAAAAAGAAATGGATGTCTCTTGGCCACCACCAACTCTCTGAAAGAGGGTTCTTCATCCCTAGATTGACATCAGATAGTTGACTGATTCCAGAATCAATTTTATGCCAGATCCAACCATCAGAGTTGGTCCCCCAATTCCTGCCACGTGAACTATAAGATTCTAAGCATCTGTTGCTACCAGCTGTGATGTTGAGGGTGATTGGTTACAAGGCAATAGGTAATTAATCTAGGCGGTGACGATTATACATGCTGAGTGAATAAGCCAAATAAAGAAGATGAGGGAATAAAGGAAATGATGAAGTCCTCATTTGCAAACAGTTGTTCTAATTCTCTGAAACCTGCAAGTGGCAGGTTAAGCTGAACTTAAGTGCAGAAAAAAAATAAGTTTCTGCAGGTTAATAGCCAGCAAACAATTTCCCTAAAATTCAGTTAGTAAATTTACCAAGCAGCTACCTAGGGTCACTGTGTGCCATCAAGAGAGGTGAATACTAACTAATCTTCCTCTGGAGGGGTTCAAGTGGGCCCAGAATAGAAATATTCCTCCCCATTGTACCCAAGGGCAGTGGAAAAAACCCAGGCTTCTCACGTGCGACCTGCCTTTGTAATTACAACTCAGTTGGCAATCATTAAGCACACACCCCACCCCTTGGGTTCCAGATAAGCATCTACCTACATGCACACATCCACTGGCAGCAGAGCAGGATTCATTACTGGGGCTGTGTCCTTCATCTGGGTCACCCATCACAGGAACATGTAATACACCATGGTCTTAAAGAAATTATTGCCATTTGTGGTTCTAAATAGGGCCACATTATTTTCTACAAGTGTCAATTTTCCCCAGCAATATTACATTTTCCAACATTTAGTTTTCTAGCATTCTGCCATGACTATCTGTGTAGATTAGAAAGGTTCTTAACTGTTATCTGTAATAGATTTTGCCTGTAGCAAAATTCATGCAGGCATAATAGAAGAACAAAGTGTACTCTGACAAAATTGCACCCATAATTTCCAGATGCCTGACATTTATTGCTTATTGCTATTAGAATTCAAGTGCCTATTTGTTTTCTACTTTCCTTTTATTCTTGCATCACAACATATAATGGAAAAAAGATATTTTAAATGTTGGGTTAAGTATCACAGATCAACACAAGGTATGAACATAATCAATACTACTTAAATATAGTCCTAGGCAATTAATTTTTAAAGAATCAAATTGTTGTGCCACATCAAAATTCAAAATGTTACTGTAAAGGCTCTAACATTCTTTATTATTTAATTAAAAGCAATGTTTAGCACTCGCGAAGCTAACTGTAAAGACAGTACAACAGAAAGGGTTCTTGCTTATCCTTAAGGGGAGGGAGCTATGGTTGACACTTTGCAGTGTCCTTTCGATTACTAAATGTTAATTGAACTTCATTTGCTAGTGTTCACTTATCATATTAATAGAGGCAATTTCATGAGAGGCTCCAAGAGGACTACACATCCATGACAATTGATAGGCAAGCAAATATCAGCAGGTGAGGAAAAGTCATAAGGCCACTGTTGCTAAGCTTGACTCTGGAGAAGAGCACAGACCAAAGCATGGCCAGTTTCTGGAAAAGATACAAGAAAATACATACCACAGTCAGAGAAGGCGATGGGAAGTAATAACAAACAAAAAACACTGTTAAGAGATCCAAACTACAAAGGGAAACATGAATCTAAGCATTTCCTGATGTGTGGGTTTAAACAGAGTTCTGCTAGAATCACAGTGCTCTGATCGGGGCATCTGCCCAGCAAGAGGGCACTGCCCTAGTGTTCAGCTCCTGGTCTAATCCTTTTGTTCTAAGACTTGTCATGGTTGTGGTTAAATCCAAAGCTCATACAGGAAGCTGTGGAGCACAGGCCTGCAAAAGGGTGCTGCTCCTCCAGTGAGAAGAACCACAGCCTGGGAGCTGCACATAACTCCACTTACTTGGCTCAGGGTCCTACAGTTCCACCCCCACACCCACCTGGGCCTGGGTTCCCAGAAACTGTTGTCAGAAATATACATAGTACTGACGTGGAGGTGGGAGCAGAGGCTCCAAAGAAAGGAGGCACCACTGTTTCCATGAAAGAACTCATCAAAAGAAAGCCTGGGTATGAGACAGATTGCACACAGCTCTGCAGATAGGGAAAGGAATTTCAAGTGCTATGGTTTCTCTAGCTGATCTCAGCTCACTAATAATGTCTCCGCAGTCAGAGAGGGAAGGAGGGAGGCCTGGGCTGCAGTATTTGCTTGGTCTTCACAAGGCCCTAGGTTCTGATCCTAGGATTGAAAGACAAAATTCATTCCTAAAGCTGGGTTTATGCAGATTGGTGGCACAAACCTTTAGATCCAGGCTGGGAGGTAGAAACAAGAGGATCTCTATGAGTTCAGTGACAGCCTGGTCTATATAGGAAGTTCCAGGCCTCAGAGTTCCACGGTGAGACCCCATCTTAAAAAGAGAAACGGACTTGGTGGGGGCCCCTGCACTTCCAGCACTCAGGAAGCTGAAGCAGAAGGAAGCCATGTAAAACTCTATTTCAGAATTTAAAAAGAAGGGGGGGGGGGAAGAGGCAAAAGACTCACATGTACCATCTCTTGGTATCTCACTTCCTCTCTTTCTTCTAGTTCTGCTATTTTTGACTGTGACCTAGAAGACCACCACAATCTTGCCTCATGTTATAAACAATACACAAATGTGCCATTAAAATCTGAGAGTAAGAATAGAAGAAAGGGTGTGTGATAGGTAGGGTTTTTGTTGGGGGGGGTGGTAGGGGAGGGTGGGAGAGAGAAGGGAACTGGGATTGTCATGTAAATCAATCTTGTTTCTAATTCAAATAAAAATGATAAAAAAATTCTGAGAGTAAATAAAGGTATAAAATTGAGTCCCCTGTGATCATTTACATTTTAAAGACAACTGCCATTAAGAGTTTTTCATTTATCCTTTAGATTAAGAAAAAAATACAAAACCATATTTGTGTTTTTGTTTTTTAGTTAAGGTAAGTGCAAACATGGAGACTATCCTTGGGCTTTTTTGCCCCTCGATCAAATATGCTGGGAGTCCTCCAAGGCTGCATGTCCCACTTAGATGCACTCACTGCCTTTGACAGCCAGGTGGATCTGCCTTTTCAGGGGATCCTATTGATGAATATTTGGGTTATCCCAGATGGCTTGGTGTTACCCCCACACTTAAGTGAGCAACCTTGTACATATGTGTTGGAACCTGTTTATAAGACTATCTACGTTATAAATTCCTAGATCTGGAAGTTCTAAGTCAGAGGAGATATTCAGTTTTAATTGTAGGAATTACTGCTAGGTATCTCTTCAAAATGGCCTTACCAACTTAAATTTCTGCCAAGAGTTGTGACCATATCTCAATAGTCTGGTAAGTGAAGCCATCTGTCTTTATCAGGTTTTGATTTTTAATTGCAAAGCATGGCTGACTATCTTCTTGTAGGAGGGTTGGAAATTTATATTTCTTACACTCCTTCTTTCAAGTGCGTGTGTGTGTGTGTGTGTGTGTGTGTGTGTGTGTTGGTTTGTGTGAGACAGGTCTCACTGCATAGCCTGGTTTGTACTTGAACTTGTGTTATCTCAGCCTCCTGACCACACTTTTCACTAGCATATCAGAAAAATTTGAAATTAACCAGTGAAAATACAGGAAGATGCTGATCCAAAACCTTCATCAAATGACATCTCTGCTGCTACCTGGAACGGTTACTTAAGGATTCCTCAGGGCTTGAAAAAACCCAAATTCAGTGAACTGCATCAAGAGTTTACATGGCCAACACACACGACCAAGACCAAGGTTGTCTTATAAATACAACTGAGTAAAATCCAATGGTTTCTCCTTTCCACTTAACTTTTGAAACAATAGTACATAGAATCACCCAAAAAGAGAGATTTAGTGTCCTGAGAGAGAAGATGTCTAATCACAGAGAGATGATTGACAGCTCTGCAGATTATTGTTGGGATGCCCTCATAGCATGCTGAAAGAGCAAAGTAGATGCTGATAATGTATTTTACCTGAGCTTCCAAATGACACCACTATTCTGAAGCAATTCTTTTTTCTGTGTATAAGGAGTGGGTGTGACTGGATGGTGGCAATGACATGAGATGACACTTATAGCAGGTGTACGCAAACAGAGGTGACCCCATTAGTCCCTCACCTATAATTAAAGGACTTTATCCGTCTTTACATCCAGCCATGCAGAGTTTTCAATGATTTCATTGCCTGGGCCTTACTCCAGACCCACTGAGGCAAGATTCAAGACCAATGTCCTACAGCCCCCATTGCCCTCCAGATAGTAGCATGTAGACAAATGTTAGGGCTTCTTCATTAGGAACAACCTCTAGGGGCTAGCAGAATTCTCAATGCCTTCCCAAAAGCATTAGCTAATCCAGGAACCACTCTCCTGAAGCCTCACAAGTATTCATTTTTTTTCAACAATCTGTCAAGTCTGTGTTTGGCCTGGTATCTATTAGGAAGATGTACATATATGCAAAGGAACCAGCTGGGTGGGACACAGAAGAACATTCTAAACCCAAATTCCTGAGGGTTCCTGAAACAATGAATATAAAAATAAAACAAAAAATTCTCTTATTCTACTAATAGGAATAGAAAGGGAGAGTCAGTTCAGCAATTTAAGTCTTTGAAATATACGTATATACTGACTCATGAATTCCATTTTCAGAAACCATGCTAGGTATAGCTGAGGAAGTACTTTAAAGCTCAGTTTCTCATACAACATTAATACAGTTCCTCTGATGAGTACTATCTCAAGTTAAGCTTCGAAATGGAGCATTCAACAAACATTTAAACTAATATCTAAAAGACTAATTGATGTTATGTGGGTGGCATAAAATGTTCAAAATATATTTTCAGTAAATTGACAAGTTGTAAAGTTGTACATGTAGTTGTTGCTGGAGTTTCTTTCTGACCTGGTCCCATAGCCAATTAGCCCCAAATAAGCACACAAAGATATATTAGTTATAAAACTGTTGACCGATGGCTTAGGCTTTTAATTGACTAGCTCTGTCTTAATTATTAATCCATAACTACTAATCTATGTATTTCTACATAGCCTTATCTTATTATCTTACCAGAGAACCTCTGGTGAGTCCTATTTTCCCTGTCTCTATATGGCATATCTTGCGGCCTCTCTCTCATCTCTCCCATCATTCTCCTCATCTTCTAGGCCTGCCTATCTTCCTGCCTCTACTGGCCAATCAGTGTTTTATCAACCAATATGAGAAGCATATATACAGAAGAACATCTTCCATCATGTAGTAAGATCCCATTTCTTTATAAATGATGTATTAGCATTTTACTGTCACTTTTTTGAGCAGGGCATGGTGGTGCACACCTGTAATGCTGGTTCTTAGGAAACTGAGGCAGGATTACAAGTTTAAGACTTACCTGGAGTACCTGGTGAGTTTTAGGCTAACTGGAGCTCCATAGTAAGGCTCTGTTTCAGTAAGTTAACAAACAAATGAAGATGAGTTTCCTTCTGGTTATAGTTTTAACCATTCTGTCAATATTACCACTCATCTTTGCAAACCCATGGGTGGTATTTGGTGCTACTTTGCTTTAAAAATGAAAGCACCAGGATTCACAGAGGTTAATAATAAATACCCAATGACCACACGCCCAGTCAGTGGCACAGCTGGTCATTCAAACCCACAATTACAGAGAGCATTTGCCCAGTGGGAGCAATTGAGGAGAAGAGCCGTAGTCTCTGAAGCCATGCAGATCCTGCCAGCAAGATTTTCTCTGTTCCTATACACAGAAGATGCAAATGAGAAAAATAAGGATGTGGCCCACAGCTCATTGGTGCACATAAGAATCCCACAGGGCAAAAGTTTTCTCCAGTTGGAGAGAAACTGTGAGCAAGCTTTGATGAGAAAAGCCTCTGTCTGCAGAGGCCAGTTATCACGGCAGAGACATGTAGCCGGTCAAAGTGCTGAGAACAAGTGACTGTCAAAACCTAAGCCACAAAAGCAGCATCTGTGTTCCTCCTTTCCCCCATATCTCAGAGAACACAGTGGAAGCTGGGTCAGAAAGGGTGTAAGAGGATGAGAAGGATAGAGTAGAGTGGAACACTGTCTTCCTGGCAAGGCAAGGTCACAATATTCTTTAACTCACAAGAGCTATGATTATCTGCTTAAGGTCTGCACAAGATTGGGACCATCAACATCCTATCATTGCCTGGTAGGGGATAGGGAGGGGTCTCATGGAGCCCCATCTCTTCTAGAGGATCTATAGACAGCTTGTGGTTGCTGAAAGTGGAGCGATGTTATCTTCAGTTGTGTAGCTGCTGGAAACATGCTCATCTTCCTGTAAGCTGAAGAAGACTCACTGGGACAACAACACAACCAAAAAGGGTAGGAAGGAAACTAGTTGAGAAGAATAAAGCAACAGGCAAGAGACGAAGACAAGAAAGGATAATGGGGGCAGGGTTATGATTGAAGGATATTACACACGTGCATGAAGACATCATAATGATACCCCTATTGTGTAATATATATATATATATATATATATATATGCTAATGAAAACATTAACAATAGGTCAGGCCACTGTGTTGGAGCTACCTTTAATCTCAGCACTCAGGAGGCAGAGGCGAATCTTTGTGAGTTTGAGACCAGCCTGGTCTAGAGCTAGTTCCAGGACAGGCTCCAAAGCTACACAGAGAAACCCTGTCTCAGAAAAAAAAAATAACAACAAACAAAGATGTAACTGTGAGCAAAGGAGAGAAGAGCAAACAAGCCAGTGAGAGCTGAGCCTGGGAAACTGGGTCTGGCTAGACAGCCACCGCACACTATACCATAAAGAGGAGGGTGTCTATAGAGGAGTGTTCCCTTGGCCCTCCTTGTCTCTACTAATTCTGATAATGACTAGGCAAAGGCCAAACATCTGAGAAGCCTACTTATTGGTGGAGAAATGGAGCCTGTTAGGGACAAGGGAGTTTTCAGATTTGAGTGTTTGGAGCTCATGAGAACTAAGATGCTGAGGGTCCATGATGCTGTTGCACTGTCAGTAGGGCCACTTTGCTTTAGGGGCACTAGTTGAATGGAACATATATTCATGCCCTTGGCCAAGTGCTCTTCCCTCTGACCCCTTGTTTGGACTTTCTGCCTTCCTGTGGCCATGAGTATCCCCCTAGTCAGTGATGCCAGATTGGGATTCTCCCCCTGCCATGAAAGCTTTAGAGGTAGGACTCCTTGACAGAGAAAGCCATTTGTCCCAGGTTAGGAATCTTATATGAAAAGAAGCACATGCAAATACTGTCTGGGCCCCTTCCAGAAGCAGTCATTCACACCAACATAGCACATCCAAACTGACACCTAGTAAAAATGCTGTCAGGGTCAGCACCTGATTTATAACTGATATGTAAATGTGTGCTTCTGAAGTAATAGAAGGTACTAAAACCAGAAGTTAAAATGGGCTCCAGTCAGCATGTGAAGTACATCGCTCCATTTTACTCTCTTCGGAGTTCTGTTTTTTAAAAAGACCCTTCCTGTCTTCATAGACACCCTTCCTTTATTACTGACAAAATGAGGTTAAATAAACAAGGTTTCACCCTGCATTTGCTTCTTTTAACACATGCACTCAGTATTTTCACAAGTTCACACTTGGAATTGTAGTGCAGGACTACATTTGAGCCAAGAAATGACTGTCTTTCACAATCTTCCTACAGCCAGACCTGAAATTAATGAGTTTAATAGCAGATCTTTTTTCTTCCCCTGGACACTAACCCTTTTTTCTCTCTAGATATAGCATATGATATCTGAGACTCATCAGGAAATTATGCATGGGCATGGACCCGGATGAGAAAGCCTCACTGTGGAAACTGCTCTCCCCACAGTAAGGGCTCGTGTAACTTTTTTGCCTCTTCATTATTGCAGAATATAATTCATTCCTCTCTAAGTTCAAGTTGCATATTACAGCACGTTAATGTTGGTCTTCCTTTATAGAAACCTATCATGTGGTTAGCATTCTCATTTATAACCTAAATTACTTTTATTTCTCCAGCCATTTCACCTAACTACTTTGAATCAAACAGGAAAATGATCCCATATCCCAAATTGCTGAATTATGCTCTAGCAAGAGTTGGCTGGAGTACATTACCCATTTGTAAGGGGATATCCATCTCTAGGGATGGTGGCCCTCCTAAATCTATAACATCGGGGTTTGTCAAAGCTTCCTTCCTCCATCTAGAAGTATCCCCAGAAGTGGGTAGACCTGAGGATCAGCCTTTCCCCACATACATAGGCAGGCAAACATATTTAGAAGAGAGAGGAGCCCAAGTTATCTTAAAACAAATCTTAGCCTTTGCAAGCCTGTTGCCTGATTGCCTGTATTTGCCCTGATTTGTTTGACTGTGACCACTGTACAACAATGGCCTCCTTTCCATTCTTTAATGAAACATGTCCTCTGCATGTTCTGTGTCCTATTTCCTGCAGCATTCCACCCAGCCCACTGCCTTGATGTTTTTTTCTAAATTCCAATTCAACAGTGGGTTATTCAGAGTGCTTTCTCAGCCTCCTCCATCAGACCATTTGCTCTAGTATATAATAATGTTGGCCGGAATGATGAACTGAAATGTGTTTGACACACATTCTACTCTCTGCCTCTTTCTCACACTTCAGGCCTATGATTTTCATTTTCCCTTACCTTATCAACCTTTCTAGACTAGAAAGCAAAACTATACCGCCTTTGCAAACAGCACAAACCCATGGAAAGGAGAGCATTGACATCTAGGAGGAGATGAACAGCAAAAGTGGGGTGGAGTTGGGGGTGAAAAAAAGAATGAGAAACCCTGTAAGCTGTGGATGCCTCTTCTCCCAGGCAGCCCACAAAGAGATGGCATTATACACAAAGGTACTTCTGCAGCATTTCTAGAAAATTCCCCACAAGGCCAATAGCAGCATGTTTCTGCTCCTTGAGACATTCCTACACCAAACAAAACTGACCAGGAGCAGCCATGGAAACTGGAACCTGGAAACTTTTCATTATCCAGGTACTATTAGAACAGCCTGGGTCTAAAGTGACCAGGAAGCAGGGGTGGCTCCAGTGTAGGTAGAAATGGAACTTCGTAGGTGCCCAGACATACAAGAGCTAAGAGGAGTTGAAATGGAGCATACAGTAGGTTTTATATATCCAAGCTTAGGGATTGTTGTTCAAAATTAATTTTTAAATTCTCTTTCTGGTTCTAACTGCTTACTTGTTTTGTTTGTTTGTTTTTCGAGACAGGATTTGTCTGCATTGCTTTAGAGGTTGTCCTGGAACTCGCTCTGTAGACCAGGCTAGCCTCGAACTCACTGAGATCTGCCAGCCTCTACCTTCCCAAGTGCAGGGATTAAAGTCATGTGCCACCAACGCCTGGCCTGGTTCTAAAGCTTTATTCAGTTTACTTTTACGTCATTTACTCTGTGTGTGCGTGTGCGTGTGCGTGTGCGTGTGCGTGTGCGTGTGTGTGAATGCAAGCACCCCAGGAGACCAGAAGGGGGCATCAGATCTCCTAGAGCAGTTACAAGCTGTTTTAAGCCACCCTGTGTGGGTAGGAACTGAACTCTAGTTCTCTGCAAGAGCAATGTGCATGCTCACTCTCTGCATTCCTCTCTTCTAACTTTTAACTCACCTATATTTTTCAACTTTTCAAGTGAATGCTTTTATTTTTCATTGGCACCTTTCTTTCTCTTTTTCATAGCTGAATTCTATGAAGCCGTGTTTGCATCCCAAGGCTGAGTGCAGAGGCCAACATATCATCAGATATGCACATATAAATTACTTTCTTAGATGTCACTGCATACAGTGAAGTGCACAGATCTCCTGTGAACATTTAGAGGAATGTTTAGACAAATGTCTGTTGTTATTGAAGCAAAATCTTCATCAAGGTGTAGGGAAAAGTCATCACCCTAGAAAGTCCTCTTTGTCCCGATCTGGTTTCGCCCATATTTCCATCAGAGGCAAATACTAGTGTGGCTTTGAGCCTCAGCCTCTATGTCTTCAGTCCTTTCCTATCACATAAACGGAATCATACACTCAGCAGTATCTCCTGTCTTGATTGACTTATTCTCGTGATGTATTCGATGCTGACTCTCATTTCTTTCTTACTTCTTTTGCTGGGTAGTATCCCACTTCACAGATTTATCTCAATTTATTTATCGATTTTCTTGTTGATGAACTTGTACATTGTTTGGATTTTGTTTTCTTTCTGGTTTATTGAGACATATCATGTAACCCAAGTTGGTTTTAACCTCAAGGCCCTCCTTCGCTTTCTTCTTGAATGTTGTAGTGTAACTATTATGAATAAAATCAGAGTAAGCATTCAACAAAGGTCACTCTGCACACACACGCACACACACACACACACACACACACACGCACACACACACGCATGCACACGCACACACACACACACACA